>NW_008657830.1:123389-132779 GCF_000695815.1 Acanthisitta chloris | reverse complement strand
ATTATATTAATATATAATATATATTGTATTAAAATATTATAAAATGTTATAGGAGGAAGCAGAAAACAGCGTAGTGAGAGTTAATTGCCCAAATACCATGGTGTTGCTAGCATGATAAAGATGCAGCTGTGAGCTCTAACAGCCGCATTATAATGGTTGGTACAGACTCAGAAATCTTACAGGCTTGTCAGAGTTGAAAAGGGGAGTTAAAAAGTTGGAGTTCTCAGCACTTTGAAATAACTGCTTCAAATAAACGCAGTAATATGCTCTTGGGAATATAAACTGTTAACTGCAGCTACCGTGTCACGTTATACACTTCACCACCTCTTGTTCTTTGTCTTTGTTCCTCACATTCTATTTATAGTTCTAACTTAGGTTTTGGTACTGTCCCTCAAAAATGCATTGTCTGAGCAGTGTTCATATAAAATAGATTTACAAGGATAAAACCCTTTGCTGAGTTCATGAAGTTTTAGCCTCCTTCTTCCGTTTATGCACCATAACATTTCCTTTTTCACTCTTGCATCTTTGCTCAGAGTTAGGAGCACAGTGTTGTCATGGGAATATAAAGGTCTCATGACCATAGATTGTCAGGACACAGATGAGCACAACTGAATTTCTCAGTGAGAGTAGGGCATATAAGCCAAACTCTGCTATGTTATGTCTCTGGGTCTAACTCTGGCAGATGTTCTGGGTGAGTAAGTGGTCTTAGAGACCCTGAATGAGGAATGCATATTCGGGGACATGCTCATGAAAGGAGAGATTACAAGAAAAATAGTTTATTTCCTTAATCTGAACTGTAATTATTTCAGGAAGCCATTTGTTTTTGTTTTTTTTTTTTTTTAATTTGAGGCACTAAGTGTCATATATAGCGTGACATTTCATCTCAGGAAGTTTAAAATGGGTTCAGAAATTCTTGATACTTGGCCACAAATATTAGTGACTGTTTTAAATATTCATCATAATCAGAATAGGACTGGCTACTTTTCACTTTCAGATCTTTTAAGATCAAAGTCAGCCTGCTATAGAGAACTGTGTCACACTGATCTGCAGTGACAAACAGAGGAAAGTATGGTTTTAAATGTTGTGTGTATTCATTTGAATTTCTGGATCCTTTTTATTTTTTATTTGTAATTTTTTTTTTATTTCAGACTTGCTGGACCTTCCCTCCTGCTCTGGACCTCTCCCTTGGCGTCGGCACAGCTCAGAAGGATGAAAGAAAAGGAAACAATAGGAGGGGGATGGAAGAGGGGAGAGGAGTAGAAAGAGGACAAGGGGCAGAAATAGAAATGGAGAAAAAAAGCCCCAGCAGTTCAGTTAAGGCTCCAGACAATGCAGTCCCTGCTCCTCCTCACCTTCCCCTCAAGCCCAGGGCCTTCTCCCCCTCCACCACCTTAGCTTTCATCACCACTACAGATATTTAACTACTGATTTCCATTTTTTTAACTAAAGAATGAAACCAGAACAATTAAAGCCTTGCAAACAACAAAATATACCTATCCTCTCACAAAATATAATGTGATACAATTCATGTAACTGGTTCTTGAAGTAGGGTTATTTTTGTCCTAGTAGTCTTACATCTTTAACTATGAAAGTATAAGATGGCTTCATACCTCATGAGGGAGACCATAAGAAAGCTTAGATTTCTTGTTCCTTTTATACCCGAGGTGCCCCCTTTAAATCAGTTTGCATGGACTGTGTTTCAGTTTTATTCATATAGATCCAAAACTTTCTACTGCTCTTTATTTACTTATTTATTTTTACCTTGCCTTCCTTCTAAGCTATACTTCCAGGGGTCCTTCTTACTCCTCATCCTTTTAGTGAGAGCATAAATTACAAACTATTCCAAACTGTTTCTGTCAATTTGAAATTTGCAATATATTATTCAACTTTGTAGGCCAGAGTAAAAAATGCAATCTGATATTTTGCTGTGCAGTATGACTGTCAGACAAAAAAGAAATAGGGACCCCACGAGTTATTGCTGGTCTGGCCCTTGGCTTGGTCCCAGTGTGTGGTCTTTCTTCCCAGCTGGAAGGTCAGCCACTGTGAAGGTGGAGGATTTAAAGGACTCTTCGGCCAAACATCTTTTCATTCCTTATATGTACCTATTTACTCCGCCATTCCTGCCAGGAATCCCTTTCAAATGACAAGGTAGTTTGGGGAGTGTTTATAGAAAAATTAGGTCCAGTAATTGGTCTTTCTACAAAGGCATTTCCAAAATCTAGAGCTTTAATTGGTCCTATGGCTCCCCTGTACCAATCTGCGTGATAGAAAAACAGGCAAAGGGTAGCTACTGAGCCAATACGAAACAAAACCCTGTTGCAGCTTTACAGACTTAATTCTTAAAAGAGAAAATACTGAGACTTCCCAGTTGGTTTTTATATACTGTAATCAATTATGGTAACTGAGTGAAGAAAAATGTTAGGTTTCAAAAGATTCTGGATGGAACAGGTGTTTATTACAGATGCTGGTGGAACAGGTCCAGAGCAGAACGGTCAGGTCCGAAAGACTGAAATAAATTTTATATCCTAAAAAGACTTTTAAAAAAAACTTCTGTAGACAAAATTGTTAGGTATTATACATATATAAATACTATAGGTCAACTGCAAACATGCCATTAGATAGCAAAACTGTACGTAAAACTGCAAGAAAACACTTCTTTCAGGTATTTTATGTGTAAGGATATGCCAAATACTATCAACATTAAAGAGAACTTAGTTTTACATTTTCGTAAAAGATTTGTTGCAAACTGATGCAACTGAGTTGCCTCATTACTTGATAAGAAGTTTTAAATTTTGTTGCTGTTGAAGTCTGTTTGATGCATTGTTCTTGTGGTTGTTTAGATTTTGATTATTTGTGCCCAATTTACTTAAGTCACACACGTGAATAGTAGGTTTCTGATCTCAGCAGGGTATTCAGAGCCTCTGAACTTGGTACTTTGGGTCCTTGGACAGTCTTTGTGAAAAGTGGGCACCTTGAAGGAGCCCTTTGGAGCATCTTGGTGAGGTACCCAGATTCCCTGGAGAACCGTACTGAGAGCTGTGGCTGTCCCACAGGACAAACAGGAGTTCCTACATGCACCAGGACATGCTTGGCAGAGACCATGTCCATCCCCAAGGAACTGTGATCAGGGAACTGGTTTCAGCACATCTGTCCTCTAGGATTTTTTAAAGTGGGAGTGTTCATAGGAGACTTTCCTGGGCCTTCGGGGCGTTATGGTCTGAGGTGTAACCTGTTGTTTTTAAAGGTAGGGAATCTGCATACGTCTGAGATTTAGACTGTTTTTTCAGCCTTAAGTGCTATTTCAGGTTTGTTAAGGGAAGCCTACCTTAAATTTAGGTGGCTTTAGCAGACAGTACAAAAGTTATGCAGTTTGAAACTTTTTCTCAACTGCTTTTGAATTGTGATGCAATGCATCCCATGGTCCAGAATTTAGAAACATTTTCAAAAGGGAGAACTCTGACACTATTGCTCCTGTAAGTAGATATTTTGAAGCCACTGGTGTTGGTGAGCTCAGTATGACTGCCCACACAAGCAAGATAAAGGAGCTGTGAAAATGGATCTGAAGCAAGTACTTCTCAAATCAGGGGTGAAGTGATCATGTCTTCCTCACTGACTCAAATCCTTTGCCTCTATTCTCAGTCCTATAGTCTATCTCCGCCACAAATATTATATATTTTAACTTTGTACTTTGCTTTTCAACTTTCATCCTCTTCAGAGTGCAACAAAATAATTTCATATTACAATTGCTTTTTCACTTCAAAATGTAACTACAGTAGAATCCATAAGCATCAATTTCTTTTATGACCAGCTGTGTGCCATTATGTTTTACAACCTTTCAGGGCATCAGTAAAGTATCATTATAGAAGTGGAGTAATAGAATTGGCACCTTTGAAGCCAGGAACTTCTTAATGAAAACTTTGAAAGCTTTGATCCTTTCTTGAAAGGGTAGTGCTCCTAACATATGTTTATGATCTGTCTTTCAAATTAAATACTTTGTGACCTCTGGAATGTGATATAAAATGTATGTCATGGTATTGGATGCTTCACATAACATGTAAGTTTTGAAATAAATTGCATTACCTTCTAGACTTCATCGCTGAAATTCAAAGTAATTGACAAAGATTTCCAGTTTGTGATACTTGTCTGTCAACTTCTACTAACACAGAGCAACAAGCAGTTCTCTCAACTTTTGAAAACAGGGAAGATTTTGAAAGTTGAGAGAATTTTGGCCATGACCACTAAATACAGAGTTAAAGGCCTAAAGGCCTGACTTCAGCACCTTTGTGAATGATTTACCATGTGTATAATGTAGATTACTGTGTATGATGGTATAGGTAGTAATCTATGTATTCTATAGTAATTACTGTATATGTTGGCAATCTCTATTTGACCTGGGAAACAGAACTGTGGTGGAAACAAAATTGAATGAAGCTAGCTGTCATCATCAATAGATGGTTCATATACTAAAGATATTTTAAGTAAATATACCAAGAACAAGGCATACCAGGTACACTTTCTGTGTATCTTGTAGCAACATGGAGAAACTGAGTGTCAGGTATTACCCTTGCTTGCAATTTTGCACCACTTTGAATGTTAGTCCACTTGGATTGTGCCACAAAAGAGTTTTATCTGAGGATATAATTTCTTAAGAATGAGATATTGTGCATGATATTTTCTTAGGAAAGTCTATCTTCCCTAGTCTTGTGTATTTTGAGTAGTACAGCACATACCATGATGTGTAGAAGGTGTTCCTGTATAGATATATATCCAAGGATGTTGTAATTAAATCTATGACAACTCTGTTATTGATTTAATTGGATGCGAGATCAGGCTTCTGTTTTTGATACAGTATGCTGTGTTTCTGACTTAAATGTGAAACAGGGCATTAAGTCAGTAGGACAGCCTGGTACCTGTCGAATCAGGAGTTCTGAAGTTGATGTAAGAAAAATTGGAGTTAATATAAAAAGTTCAATGCTGTTTTTCCTAGTTAATTAGTTGATATATAGTTTTTCTGGTATACTAAAAATGAAGAAGAGCTGATCTAGTAGGTCAAATGCAAGGTCCATCTAGGTGATTATTCTCTTTCTGCTGGTAGTAAAGAATAAGGAAAAAAGTTGTATTCTCAGAAGAGACTAGTTTCAAGCAGAATACTTAGAATATTAGAATAATAATGTGGAAGAAACTAAACTAAATCAAACCAGCCTGTAGTCTATTTATCATTTATAGTTTATCAATATTAATAAATTGATGCAGAAATTAATACCTTGTACAATTAGACACACATCTGGACAAATCACACTATCTTACCAATATCTATTAATGATCATATCAAGTAGCAGCAAGTTTATATTCTGTAGAAAAACAAAACCTTAATATGTACTGTAGAAAGTATACTTAAAGAAGGAACACATTTTTTTAAATAAAAAAATAATAGTTTGCAATATATTTGCAAGATGATGAAGTAGGAATGCATTATTAGATTAATATTGCAGCTCATCAAACTCGTGAAATAGTTTCAAATGTTAGGTGTTTGTAAGTTCCTAAATTCTGGCATTTCCTAACTTCATATTCCTGGACTTTGCCAACCCACTTATCTTTTTCCAGTGCAGTGTTTTTTGAATGAGTGTATGGAATCTATATTTACTCTGTTGAGGGACATTGCATGTCTAGACATATATGTTTGAAGCCTCATTATGAGTTATGTAACAATGGTGGCATAAATAGACATCTATTTATAAAAATTGCTATTGGAGCATTGCCTTGTAGCTTCTTATTGAAACTATAAATTTGAATGTTTTCCATATTTTCTATTTGCACCATTGCATGGGGGAGTATAGCAATAAGATTTTAAAGCAGTAGCATGCTTTAATGAACAAAGCAGGCCACTCAAGCTTGGTCATATCTGTGTCCCAGCCGAAACTCTGGGAAGAAGTCCTCTGTGTGTTCACCTATTTCATTTACAACAGTAACATCTCTATAAGGACTTATTAGCCAAATTTCATCGCAGATTTTTAAAGCCTTTATGTTTTACAAATGCTTATTATTTATGTAATGAGAACATAAGAAAACTTTATTGATTAGTGTTGCCCAAGTGCACAGGAACCCAGCCTTGAAATTAACTAAGGCTAACAACTTATTAAAAACATAGAGGACAAGCTCCAACCTCAAATCTGCATAATTTATATGCAACTTGCAACCCACCATGAGTGTTCAAGATTCTGCAGTAGAGTATGTATTCATTAATAACAAATTTTTTTCAAGATAATACACACAATGTAAATATTTAAATTCGTCTATGTGAAATCATTGAACGTATTTGCATGCATTACTTCTGTGAACTCATTCAGTCACAACCTCTTGCCAGCAGTATATTGAAAGTATAATCAGTGGAAAGATTCTTATGCATTTAAAAATATTCTCTCTTACTATTAATGATTTTTTTCATTCTATATGTGTGGTATATAAGACTTCTGTTATACTTGAGATATGGTATAATTGGCCTTGTATTCTTTTTATAAGTCCCCAGGAAGTTCTTTATCTTGGAAGGGTTTTTATGTTTCTGTCTTCTTCAACACATTTTAACAAAGATCAGCCTAAAAAGAGGGGGTGGTGGTAGCGAAATGGGTCTTTATTAATAGAATAATAAGAGCATATTTCAGAGCAGGTGGAGCAGAAAGAGACATCAAATCCAGGCTAACAAACAGTGAAATCATGATAGTGAAATCTTCAGAGAATCCTACAGCCATTTTGTAGGCAAAAATTTAAAAAGACATGCAGTTAACTTTGATTTTTAAATAAGCTGACCTTCATGGAGCAATTATGTTCCAAGACTTAAAGAGAATCTATGAGAAGCTGTTGAAGTTATTCCTTCATATACCACATAAGTTATATACACATATATATAAAATATCCTCTGTGTTACATGACCTTATCTCATATGATATATGCTGTCAGGTAAGATGTAAATTTCTGCTTATTTACAACAGACTCAATTTGGCTTCTAACAAACACCCTGTATTAGACCACAACTTAATCATTAAAAAGGAAGATAGTTGTTTTCAGATGCCAAAGCAAAAGAAATAATTGTCTTTCAGTGAAACCAAATGTTAGTTGATATGAATTCATAAAAAAACATTGCCTGAGCTAATAGTCTGGTTTAAATACATAGTTTCATTTGCATATTTAGTCTCTACCTAGCAGATGCAAAGCATCCAAGGTCAGTGGTGGGGGTGGGGGTGATGTGTTTTTTGGCTTTGCTTAGGATTCCCCATGGCTGTGCTTGTAATAACCTGTCAGCCATCAAAAATGCACATCTTTTAAGGTTTCATATTCTAAGTTTATACTTTATGCGATTATGTAATTAAATTTAGTTGAATTCTACAACTCACCAGTTTCTCTTGGAATAATATATAGATATTTTATGGACAAAAATAACTGTGGAGTTGAAATACAGTGTTTTGTCTATGGGAAAAATTCCCTTCATACCTTATTCTGCAACACTATATTGAAAAATGCCGTAGTACCTGATAAGATAAAGTGTGATTTCTTTTAAATCAGTATTGATGTTTTCTATAGTCAGTCTCACCCAATTACTGAAGTCAGACTTAACTAGCTAGTAAGATGTTTTGAGTCTTGATTCAACTGGCTGCTATAGAAGGACTTCTACAATTGCTACTTTTTGGCATCCATAATTATATGTCAGGCAGAGGCAAAATGAAGGTGCAGTTTAAAATAAAATCTTGTTGCAACATAAATTAAGCCAGAATTCTGTAAATTTCTTTTCCATAAACACTTGGAGGAATGTTGCCGTCATCTGAATTTTTATTAATGTAATCCACTTGTGCTTTGCCACATCCCAATACAAGGAATTTTCCCCATCTTACTATAAAAACTGCCTATAAGTTATTTTAGATTGCGGTAATATTGTGTGCATATTGTAATATATAATATAATATAATATAAAAACAATATTAAATATTATAGGAATAAAGAGTCCCTCTGCCAACCCACTTTAAAGTCTTTAAGAACTTGTAGAAGACTCTGGGTATGCTTAATTAGGCCAAACTCAGTGCTGGATTAGTGTGGCCTCAAACCCACAGTTCAAACTTCTCTTTCCAGTTCAGTTCTCTGTAAAATCTCCTGTCTAAACAAGTACTCCTTAAACCCTTTGCAAATGATCAGTCTTTTGGGCTGTGGGAACAGTTTTTCCAGTGGAAAGTGACAGCATAAAGAAAGAATTTCATGTTGCATTGAACTAGAAGGAAGGGCATTTGATAAAAAACTAGAGATTGGCAACACCTGTTTCTCTTACTAAACATCTAGTAACTAATTCACTAAATCGATGGTGAATTTTTTACATGGTTTTATACTCATGGCTTTTTCATAGCAAATATGATGGGATTTACTTACTTTCAGTGATGAATTGTGTAAAATAGGATGGTTAGTTCTATACTGGGAAGATTATTTCAGCCTTGCTACAGAATAGCTAATGGAGTTTTGAAAATGTTGAGGTAATGCATGTGTGTGCTCTATGCAGACAGTGAAGAAAAGTGCGATGCACATGAAACCCAAGCGCAGAAATTATGAACTTGGAAACTGTCTTTTCAGTGAAAGCTATTTAGCTCTAGAGCTTTTCCTTTGCATTTTGAGAGGATTTAGAAGAATGCATTATTCATAGCGAAACAACAGTTAGAAAGTCAGTTGTTTCTGGTGGAAGGTGGTGGACGCAATCTTGCATATTTTTTAGCTATTTTATGACACACACTACTGCAGAAAAATCTGTCTTGTGCCTTGAATATTGTATTGATTATAATCAATCAGACCTTTTACATAGACTAAAGTATGCCCTACTTAGCGAAAATTGCATTGACAAAGAGAGTGTACTAATGAATCCTAGAAATTTTGGCATTAATTAGACCTTCTGAAGTCTTAAATGGAAAGGATAGCTGCGGTATCATTCAATAACCCAGTTTTTAGATTATTAGAGATACAATAGAGTATGTTATTATGTTAAATCTGGAGAAGGGTTAAATAACAGAAGAGTTTAAGTGATACAGTCATCAGATGTTGAGCTGTCAAAACACCATTTTTGTGACTGTTTTGCTTTGGATCAAGAATTACATTTAGGAAGCATGCTTTGGTGCCAGTATGTCTGAGAGGGATCAAAGGATCATGTCATGCAAGACACAATTGTAACTCTAAGAACAGATCTTTTGAGGAAAAAAATGGGGTCTTTCTCTTCTCATAAAGAGAAAAATATCCATAAGTTAAAAAAGTCATTAGTGCAACACTTCTTTTTCTCTTCTGTGTTTTAGAACCAATATTATTTTTTTCCATTGGTATGTGTAATGAGCCGTAGTTAATATATGCTACTTTGCTTATCTGAAACTC
>NW_008657830.1:111595-123369 GCF_000695815.1 Acanthisitta chloris | reverse complement strand
GAAAGAAAGGGGACAGGAGGAGAATTAACATATACAAGGGCTAAAACTTGTCAATATATTTATGGCACCTGAGTCTCAGCTGTCACCTCATGGATGGAGTATAAAATGGGACAGTAGGAATCTATCATTTTGCTTTTGACCCTGTGATGTGAATATATCACTGAGTACTTGGAAGCCTCTTTGTTCTAGTTGTTCAATTTATTTTGCTAGTTGGAAAGACATACACTCTTGTTGATGTAAATTATCATAATGAACCTACAATTATAAAAAAGAAGCTGTGCAGCAAGAAATGGTATTAGAAAGGATTCCTTACACCTTGTTAAGGAATGCCCCCACTGCTGGCAGCTCTTTCAGGACTGATAAATATGGATCTTTGAGATAATATTGAAATATTTCTGAGAACAATCAAACAAGGGACAAACAAGTGCTTTATTTAAATGCATTTTTGAGGCCTGAGGAAGCTGTGCTTAGTAAAGAACCTAAGAGCTCTGAAGGACCTAATTGCTTGGAGACTTGAATCAGAGGTGTCTGTTAGCTTGCTTCTCACTCTTGTAATTCCTAACAGATTCACAGAATCAGTTAGTTTGGAAGGGACCACAATGGGTTGTCTGGTCCAACCTCCCTGCTCAGCAGGCACATCCTGGAGCGTGTGGCTCAGGATTGCATCCAGATAGTTCTTGAATACCTCCAGTGAAGGAAAATCCACAACATCTCTGGGCATTCTCTTTCAGTGCTCAGTGACTCATACATTGAAGTTCTTCCTCTGTTCAGGTGGAACTTTCTGTGCGTAAGTTTTTGCCTATTGCTTCTCATTATACTGCTGTCACAAAGTTGGTAATAGATATGTTGAAAAGGTAGCCCCCCAATGCTAAAAACCTACTACCTATTCTGGCTGTTGTGCTTGGCCAAAGGTCACTCAGATCAGTAGGAAGAGAAAATATGTGAGTGGAAGGTGTGGAATACCCATCTTTGTCACTCAGTGTTTCCATTTTTGCAAAGCCCTTGTAGGTAGCAGTATTCTCTCCTTTTGTATTGGTGGACACGTGTTCTGAAAGAGAGGGGAGAGTTTTTCTTCTGAAATAACACATTCACCAGTTGAGACTTGGGGGAGCTGATTGGTTTAAATGAATAGGAGGTGGTTTCTGTGAGGATGATGTTCTCTTGTATACAGGTAATAGCTTTTTATTGTTGTGTTAGAATGTGACACAAGAGAGGCTTTGAAATGAATCAGAGGTAGGTTCTGCTCATGCTGAACCTGTGTCTGAAATTGCCTCTGATCAACCAAAATGGAAAGACTACTCTCCCTGTGAAATGTTGGGTGGATTGGTCTGATTAGGAAAAAAAATGACAGGCAACCAAAATATTCCTACATACATATTTAACCAAAAGTACTAAGCAATAAACTTCATTTTGTCACTGGAAATATTTTGTTATGCGATGTCCATTCACCATTGATCTTTGCTCTCTGCTGATGGAGTAGCTCTTTTGGGAGGAAAATATAATCTATATGTGTCTTATTTGTTTGACAAGCCAAAAAAAATGATCAAGAAACAGACTTATTTTGTTTCAGTGATTTAAAGTACATTTTCTAACTTTTTATTCAAAGAGCTGTTTGTAAATCTAGTCTAGAAAAATGCTGTTTTTATAAGCTTCAGGAACATGTTTCATGTGGAATGAATGAATTATTCCTTGCCAACAGACAGCTGTAAATACATAAAATGTTCAAGCTTTTTGAGGCTCAGCTCAAATGCCAGCACAAAATCAATGATAAAAATCAATGCCTTATATGTGCAATACTTTACTTAATCATTTAAAAAATTATTTCAGGGGCCAGATCCAGAGCAAATTGTCAGAAATGGCTTAGCTTCCATAGAGTTCTATTGATTTACTCCCGTGCTAGATGTGGCCCAGTGTGGAAACTAAATTTTATATAACTGTATCTGTTAATGTATTTATTTATTAGTACTGAACATCATTGCATTTTCCACAACCACAAAAGTGGATTATGTTCCTGACAAATTCTTTAGATACATGGAATATGTGGTTGTGTCTGACATGCAACAAAATTATAATTGACATTTATAAGCTCAGGACCTATTTTTCCATTTTATTTTGTGTAATTTATAAAACAAGTTCATTGTAAAAGTTACACCACTGATTGCAACTGCTAATTTGCATGAATGATTAGGGCACCCTTTGTGAATTAGGGGTTTTAAATAAAAATTGCAGCAAGTATGATCTTTCAGAAATATTCTTGCTCTATTGGTTTGATATAGATTGTTCAGATTTAATAGTATCATGCTTTAAATATTTTGTAAGAATATTTTAGGAAAGTATAAAACTACTAGTAGACATTATTACATCTGTCTGCTGTTGAAATTTTGACAATAAATAGGGGAGATAATTTGGAAATAGTTTCTTAAACCTAATTCAGTATGTCTTGTGCTTACCCATCCATTCTGTTGCTGTACAGGGATTATTAGGTGGTTCAAGTGCCATGGATTGCAATGCTGGGTGTGGAATTAACCGTGGAGTGAATTCTCTGGTATAGGTGGAGAGTCAGACTTTCAGAAATTATAACTATGATGCTATTGACTTGCAGATGATAGTGCTCATTATCTCTAAAAAAATCAAGAAATAACTCAAGTGGAAGTTAAAATATGTTCCATTATAAAAACAATCATGTTAATATTATTGTGAATGCACTTTCTCAATTCCTGGCATCATGCATTTGAAATTCTTTGCTTAATACTTAGCCAAGGTAATTACCCTTATTTAATATCAGTCAGCCCAGTCCTGATGATAAACATCCATTAAGCTCAGTAATAATTTTCAGCCAAGTAAAAAAAACACAGGCTGCATCTTGTATGCCCTTTTTTCCATTTTAGTGGAATGTCTGTTTTTAAGGTAAATTACCTGACTATTGCCATCTCTTTAATTGTTGTACTGTTTTCTCCGGTTAATAACAAATACTTCCTTTAATTTGCTTTCTGTCCGTGATACCTCATTTATTATAAATTGCTATAACCTGTATTTAATACTTAGATCTATTATTGTGCAGAATACATTAATTAGGTCATACAGCAGTTTATACCATTGGGTGAGAAAGCTGAAACACTGCAATTTATCCTGCATAAAAAGGAGTCATGAATCATGGCCAGCTGCTGTTTGTGCAGAAGTAGTTAATGTGGAATATGAAGTTGTCCTCTCATGGCTTTTGTGACACTTTTGAGACAGATTTTTGTTAGTAATATAAGGAAGATTGTGTCTATTCTTCAATTTGCAAAGGTCATTCATTACATATTGAGACTAACCCCCAGATGAGACATCACGTGTCGAGACATAGACTGGATGACTTTTTGAGGTCTCTTCTAATAAACGGTCATGATTCTATAATTAGTTTGAAATAATGATTAATACAATGTATTTTCATGTTTGTGAAAGATTATAGGCAGTCCCTGTTAAAATTCAACTGTATATGACTAGTTTATATTTTATCTGTTATGTATTTGTCTATTCTGTTTATATTTCCCTTTTGTCCTTTTAGAATTGCACTCTTTTGTAAAGGATTGGAAATACAGAATGTTATCGATGTTAGGTTTTTCACTTCATAACAGCAACAATACTGACCAATATTGCATTCAGGAATTTAAGAAAACATTAATTAAATTTTGCCATCAAGAAGATGAATATTTCTCAGCAAGGAAAAATTAATTTGTAATTAATAAGTACTGAAACACTTTTGTCCTGAAGTTCAGCATTCATGCGAATGTTTATCTCATGAAGATGGTATAGTGACTGGAAAATACTCTTAAAAATGGAGACTATACAGGGACCATTTTGATAACTTAGGAAGAAATGTAATGCAAGTCATGAGCAAACATTTTGCTTTGTACCTGGCATTCATTCACAACAGCTGTGTGTCATTATTTGTGCAAAAGGGTGTTCAGTTATCTTCACACTCCTTAAAGTGGTTCTCTGTGCCAGAGGGCTCCTCAAAAATTCCTTTTGCTGCCAGTAGCCAAGGAGTTATTACCACATTTGGAGACTGCCGAGAAGTCTGAGTCCTGTCCTATTTCCTCTGGCCATTCTCTGTACTAGTTATGAGGAAGGGAAATTATGTGTCCCCCATTCCCAATGGCTCAGTATCACTGAGATTTCTCCACGCTGTGCTCATCACCCATGCATCCTGCTATCTGCTGTTGGCATGCTGTGATACAACTGCAGTGCTCCAAAGTGGTAAAATAAGCCTTGTAGAGGCAAGTGTTAAACCTATTTCCTCTGGCCATTCTCTGTACTAGTTATGAGGAAGGGAAATTATGTGTCCCCCATTCCCAATGGCTCAGTATCACTGAGATTTCTCCACGCTGTGCTCATCACCCATGCATCCTGCTATCTGCTGTTGGCATGCTGTGATACAACTGCAGTGCTCCAAAGTGGTAAAATAAGCCTTGTAGAGGCAAGTGTTAAACCGAGAGAGAGAAGAGAGAGAGAGAGAGAGAGAGAGAGAGTAAAATCCTCATTCCAGATTAGTTAAAGGAAGGTTTTTCAATAACATCTGTGAGAGAGAGAGAGTAAAATCCTCATTCCAGATTAGTTAAAGGAAGGTTTTTCAATAACATCTGTGAGAGAGAGAGAGTAAAATCCTCATTCCAGATTAAAGGAAAGTTTTTCAATAACATCTGAGAGCCTGTGGTTTTGTCTTGGCTACATTGCAATGATCATCCTGCCTGAAGCTGCATCTCTTCCACACAGACTTATACCAGGATCAGTCCATGCAGTAAGAGATCCATTGGCCAAATTAATTTTGCTTATGCCAAACCAAAGTAAACAAGAGCTGCAGCAACTCCTACAAAGCAGAATGTTGGAAATGGCATCGTGTCTCGAGATGACAGCTGTCTCAAAATGTGTGGCTTTGTAAAGAGGGAACATTTTTCACATTAGCTGTACTGAGCTACTTGCCATTCTCTTTACAGCTATAAAAACTGGAATTGTCTTGCTTACATCTATGTTTTCTGAAGTACAGCATTCTTATCATGGTCTTCTAAGAACTGGTGCAATAATATAGCATTGCATTTCAGTAGTGGAGGAAGACCTGAATCTCAAGTCTTACTCAAGTGAAACTCCCTTTAGCTTTAAATAGGGATTTGAATGATGAATGAAATAACCTGTATTTGATGAAACTACTCTTCAAGAGGGAGTGGGCCAGACTGCACAGTGGTTTTTTGGCCATGAAGTCAGCTCGATGAAGGCAAGGTAAGGTGACAGATTGAGTGGCACCTCAAACCCGTTATTACTATTGATTTTCTGTGTCAGAATACAAGTCCAGTAATGACAATGACTGCTTTAACTGAACAGGAGATGACAGTAGCCCTACCATAACCCCCTTTTTCATAGAGGCAAGGGTGTTTTTCCTTCTCATCAGCAGTCAAGAAGGCCATGTCTGCTAAGGCTGGGTGCAAAAGAGTGATCTTCTCCAAGGAAACATGCAGGAGTCAAGTATATTTGCCAAATATACTCAAATTAGAACTGTCTTTGAGTGAACATATGGAAATAGTGAATGAAGACTATACCCTTCAAATGTTATTGGGAAAAAATAGGTAGGAACAGAAAGCTCATCAAGAAGAAGAAGCAGCGTGATAGCCCTAGGCATTATGTTTGTTTAAATTGGAGGACTGAGCAGACAACTATTTCAGGTGGATCTTGTACATGTGTATATGACTGATGAAAAGTAATTTTCTCAGTGAAAGTATTTTATGATTAAGAAAAAATTGTCAGTATTTTTCCACAAGTGGCTAAGCTGTGGTCTAGGAAAGGAATCTATGCCAGCAGTAGAATATTTCTGTACATCATATTTCATTTCAATATGAATTAAAATGATTAATTAAAGTAACTGACACCATTATTTCTTTCATTGTTTTGAATTTTCTGATGCAATTTCTTCCTGTGGTACTGCGCACAAGGTTTGAATTGAGCTCACAAGTTATTAGGTACCTCAGGTTTTGTACATATTCACTTCGAAACATTTAAACGCATATTTTCATAGCAATCAAGTCAAGATAACTATCCACAAATGTAGACTGTGAATTAATGAATACTTTTAGATATTAAAATTGATATGGAAGCTAATATCTACATCTAGTGCAATACTGGAAAACATGGGTCATAGTAAAAGGAATCTTAAAGAGGGTAAGGAATTTGTAAATGGACACATGACAGGCATGTCAGATTGGGAAGTATTGTGCTGCAGGGAATTTACAACTGAATCTTTTAGGGAAATGGTCCTGAGATTTTTTTCATTGAATAATTTCACTATTGATACTTGTAAATATTGTGGGTCTGGTGGTGAAATTAACTTATGTCAGGTAGGCAGAATGACATCAATAATACAGAGAAGGGGTGGGATATCATATAGGAGAGGGTGAACAAACTTTAGAAGTGAGTTAATAGAAATGCAGTTAAGTATCAAGTGAGGGTCACTTATTTACATCAGTTTTCAGCTTTAAGATCTCTTACATTCCTGTATATTTTTAATTTTATTAATTTTGGATAGTCTATATTTTATGCTGCCTGTAGTTAATTTTTAACTATTTTTCAAGTCACAGCCCTTAGGCAAAGTTGTTTGGTTTTTGGTTTTGGGTTTTTTTTTTTTAATACAACTGGAAAATGGTGGATTTTTTTCAATAATAACTTTCAAACAGAATTACTTTAAACATGAAAAAAAGTATTGCTTACTGAATTGTAGACCCCCAAAAGCAAAAATGTATAATGTAAGCTGAAAAATATTTCAGCTTTTATAACAACAGCAGCCAATCTAAAAGGAGGTGAATCTCCCAAAACAGATGCTGTCTTATGATGGAAGATAGATTGGCCTGTGAGCCTGTGTAAACTTTGTGTCTAATTAGTATGCAAATCTCACCTGCTCCAGGGTTCTTCCTGTTTCAAAAACTCTGATCTATTTAGTTTTTCTGTGTTTTCTGGTGAATAATCTCACCTAGGAGGTTTCTTTCTCATTTCAGTTTTCTTTATACCTGTAATTTTCAAAGCATGCTGTACTGTTTTAGGTCAATATTTTCTTCAGAGCACCAAGCTGAGAAATGTTAGCATTTCAGAAATTAAAAAAAAAAAAAAAGCTGAAACAAATGCAGGTATTTAATAATTAAAATAATTTTCCTAATCCTGTATGGTAAAATTCTGTATTGCAATGTGTGTTTTATTACATATGTAAAATCCATACAAAAAGGACAAAGAGGACTATAGATGTTGAATATAAATTTAATTCATCTGCTAAGTGTTTGACTTGATTAGCAGAATATTTAAGACCAGAATGTTAAATAAAATATGTAAATGCCTTTAAAGTCCAATCTTATACCACTAAAAATAGTGATGGCCTTCAACAGAAGTAGGATCACCTCTTAGGCAATGTCATTCACAGATACCATGTCAGCATGCTGTGAAATATAGAAGCTTTCTAAATTTCTGTGAAATTCTGAAACTCAAACCTGATTCCCCTTCCCTTCTCTTTTTGCTGATATGGTTCCCTCTGTGTCAGCATGAAACATAAATAAAGCTTTTAAACAGCTGAACCTGGTAATGGATGTGGATCTTTTGAGGAACATATTCATGTCATCCAACTTCAGACAACTCCTTTCAGGCCTCTGATTGTTTTCTGAAAAAAAAAAAAAGATAAGCCCTTTTTCTGCTGTCTAGATAGGAAAGTTAGTTTTCTAAGCTTAATGGACAAAATCTCCATAACCTGACTCCCTTCCATATGCAAATAAGTCCCTGAGGCTGAATGCATGTGCACATACACACTCACCTGCACAGACAAATGTGATCATGATATGTGATGGCAATTCCTGTGTGTTTAGGGGGCTTTCCAAGTGCAATGAATGACAAGACTGTAAATTACGCTTTAGACTGTATATATTTGATGGTGTAATACCTCTATCAAATGCATGAAGTGATATTGCTATGCTTGTTCTATATGCATAATTCCTCTTTGGTGGCCTTGAAATAATGCAAAAAGAATTAATTACACCTGTATTTTATTTTCCAGTTATGTGCAGGGTGCATCCTTGGACAAGTCACTTAGATGCAGATCCTGAAAAGTTTTCAAAGCCTCCAATTAATTCCAAAGACATCTTTAAAGGTTTGGGCTTTAATGTTTTTAGCCTTTGATTTCCTTAGCTGTAAGATGAGAATGTTACGATGCACATATCTCTGCATCCCTTTGGAGACTCTCGGATGAAAGGTCCTGTAAAAGTGCAAACCATGTTTTTATTATTTTCTTATTGGCCACTAAAGGGAATTTTGCATGGAATATAAGCATTTTGAACTACAGGGGTTTGCGGAGTTTATCAGAATCAAGAAATTTGCCCTACATATTTATGTAACTATTATGAAATGAAAGCACCAAGCATAAATAATGCATGAAACTATTTAAATTTTTTCCCTGCAATTTTCTTATTATTTGATCTGATTGAATGGGCAGCACTATTAAAGCTCTTCCATGAAACTATATTAATCTCTCAGGATTGGTGCTTCTTGGTAAAAGGTAACTGTGGGAAATTGTTTTAGCGTTAGGGATTCACCTGATTCTAGTTCAGCACTCAGAGGTGGAACCAGCAATCTTGTTCACTAAAGACAGTTCACAGAAGTATATTACATGTGTAAAACTATAAAATTTTTCGAAACAGGGAAGAGTAATAGGTCAGAGAGAAGCTACAAGCCCAAGTAGTCAGGAAAGAGAAGGTTCTGCACCGCCATTTACAGAATGCTCACTATGATTTTGATTTGGGGTATAAGAATGTGCATAAATCAGTGGAAGTTTTGTGTTTAGCAACACATAAGCATGAAAGAATCAGTCTGTGCCCTTCAGTGGCAGCCAACTAGATGGCAGGTCCTTTGCAGCTGTAATACACTGGCCTGAACAAACAGGACTGCAGGAGCATGTCCAGAGTGGTGTGTGCTACCTTGGGGCTCCTGCTGTGACCAGTTACACAACTGCCTGGTGCGGAAGAGATTTATTTTTCCCATCTCACAGTCTTGTTTGCAGGTTAGCCCTGTGCAGCCTGTTTACAGAACCATTTTCCTGCTGTGCTCACCAGAAGACAAAGTCAAATTTAAAGCAGAAAGAGCTAGTTCATCGAGTCTTATTTAAAATACTTAGGTCTCTGCCTTTATTTCAAAGCCTTTCTTAGGCATGTTCAGTAGCTCTTCAGAGATAACTAGGCTTTCTCAAGTTTAAATTTCAGTTAGCTGAGGTAAAGATTCTTGTCCAACAAATGCCAAAGCTAGAATGAATCCCACCTGGCTCAGAAACAGTACACAGTGCATGGCTGTGCAAAAAAAGCCTGCAAAAAGTAATGCTGCTAGTAAGTTATATTATATTCACATGACAAAATGAAAACTTCTTAGCTGTGTTCTGTCAGACACAGCAGACTCAGCTGAGCTGTCTAAAAATGCTTAACAAACTGTTAAGTTATCACTGGAGGTTAAACTCACATTTCATATGAGGCAGTGTCAATTTCAAGTTGGTTAGTGGAATCATTGACATTTATGTGAGAATTATATACTAAATGTGATCTTTAGAAGAAGAAATACACTTTCAGTAAAGTAGGAAAGAGGCCTCAGCACTGTTGAAAGAGGTGGATACCCTTGGAGCTTCACCAGTGTGTTCAAAATAACCCTCCAGACTGGCAAGCTAGTATAAAATATTTATTTTAATGTAAGCCCTTAAAAATTAATTTCTGGGAAAAAAAACCCTTGTAAATAACATAATAGAGCTGAGATTTGTTAAAAGAGGAAGCTGAGATTTTTTTTTTCACAGTTCAGATTAATTTAGGATCCAGATAATAAGAAACCACCTCAAACTTTAACACTTTTGTAACATTTTGAGTGGTTTCATTCTTTTCATCATTTTCTTTTCTGGTTTAGTTCTGTATTACTGTCAAATTATTTGCATTATGGTAGACTTTTATATAAAAAAGGGTTATAAAATCAGTTATTTAAATTACTTAAGTAAATCTAAAGGAAAACTCACAAGAACATTTCTACTGAAGGGCTAGGAATAATTTGCACTAATGCAGTAAAATTTCTAATGTGTAATTAAGGACTAAAGAAAAAGAAGCTGAAGTAAATTTACTTCTGAATTTAATGCTGAGAAAGCAATATTCAAGCGAATGCAACAAATTGCCTTTCCAGTTCCTTATTACAAATATATCTTAGGACTTAACATTATTGTTTATAATTCTAACTCAGAAGATTAGTGTAAGTATATTACCTTCGAAACATTACTGACTAACAGAAATGAGATTCTTTGTACTCTCTTTCTTCCATTCTGGACTTGTTTTTTCCTATTCCTCTGCAAAAGAGAGGAAGCTCAGAAGGAATGATAGAGTGATCACACATCCTGGGAGATGTTTCTTTCCCTTTCTCTCTCTCACAGATGAATTGAGAGAGCTGTTTTCAAGGCACGTTTCTCAGGCAAACTTGAAACTAGGGTGGGTGCTAGCAGACCAGGCAGTGATGCATATATATTTTTTTAAAAAATTCCTTTCTGTTAAATACATTTTCTATCCTGAAACAAGACTTTGTCTTCAGATGACAATTCCTATATTTTATCTAGCAAGCTGAGCCATCATCGGCTTAAAGATGTTCAGTGGATGGGTAGAGTTTAACCCACACTCAATACCTCATTAGCTTCAAACTTCATTGCTTTCCTGTAGACAGAATAATAACAGGAAAGGCCCTTTTAAAATGGATAAATCTGAATTTGCAATCATTTTAGTGGAAGAATATAATGAATAGAAGAATTTTTAGGGAGTGTTTATTAGTTATTTATATTCAGAAAGAAATAAAAGCTAAGGGTAATATTTGATGCAAAGGGAATGAGACAAAGTATAAGGTTTCGGTACTTAAAAACAGGTTTAAATTGACTTATTAAAACCAGAATAAACTGGCTGCTGCTGAAGGTTTATGGAACTCCTTTGAAAATGCAAGTGAAAAATTGTCACTTAGTCAAACTTTCAAAGCACAACATCCCTTCTACTGCAACACACACCTGGACCCCATTTGCTCCTATCAAAGCCAGGAGGAGGTCTGAAAATCACATGAATCTCATTTCTGTCAACTAAAGAGATTAGGTGATGATGCAGAAGCAATTTCATCCAAAGGATACCACAGTTGCTGCTATAAAGAAAATATACACCAAAAGCCTTGCAAGCTCTATAATTTCCCAGTTTGTGTTTGGGAAATACTGACATGAATATAAAAATGTAAACTCTTGCAAACAAATTCTCATAAAAAAATCTGCTTATATTTTCATCAATAATGTCCTGTTCTAATTTTTTTAAAGTGTTTTCCCTGGGTGCTCCTTGATTTAGATGAACAATCAAAAGAGCCAGCACACAGTTTTACCTTCATCCCTGTTCTTTATCATAATGGCCAAGTTCATCTGTATGCCCAAAAATTGCTGAACAAAGAAGCATCACTTTCAAATATTCACGAGAGACAGAAATGTTTTCCTTGTGTGGCCTTCTTTTTTGGTTTTGTTTTTGGTGGTTTTGATGTTCCAGTTTGGTGTATAGCTATAATCTCTTCTGCTTTGTATGGCGTGTGTAATAAATGGGGTTTGAAATTCCTTAAACTCTTTAGCTTCGCTTCAGCTATTAATCTCAGCAGCCATTTATTGGTTTGTATGCTATAAAGCAATGGAGATTATCCTTTAATTAATTCCATTGAGGGGTTCAGCTGCCACCATCAGCCACAAT
>NW_008657830.1:65564-111582 GCF_000695815.1 Acanthisitta chloris | reverse complement strand
TAGGGAAAATATAATGCAATTTATTAAAACATTTATATTAGAATTCAAGTAGTAATACTAGAAATCCTGTGCAACAAAAGGATATATATATGTGTGTGTGTTTGTCTCTCAAATGAAATAACTATAAGAACAATTGCACATTCTGTTTTCATATTTTCATGTTTACAGTTTAACGTATTTCAGAATCCACCAGAAAATGAACAAATAATGTTTTCTTGACTCCTACATCATAAAAATGATGAAATGACATCTTACATCTAGAGAGTTTGATTGAGATCGTTCTTACTAATTAGTTTGTAGTAATGTAGCTAATCAGTTATAATAATGCATAGTTGTGCATGTGAACCTTTTAATATTATGAGTACTTGAGGGAAAGCATCAAATACTGCCTAAAGTATTGCCAAGATGTTTTGATCTCTGGAAACTGAAAATGCTTGGCATGGATACCTTTTCTGTAACAGGGAACTGATTACATTAAAAGAACTGTAAACTGAGGTGTTTTCTCTGACATGATGCTAAGATGAGCTTAGCTTTTGCTTTGGAAAAGACAGAAACTATGGCCTGGTTCAAAACTAATTTCTGTTCTGATAGTGTTGATGCCAGCAAAACAAGTTTGATTCCCAGGACAATGCTGCACAAATTCACTTTCTTTGATGTTAGGTGTTAAAATTTCAGTCATACCTGAATTTTAATGGTGTTAGCAGAAACAAGTAGGGAGGTAAGATGGTTCTTTTATGCTCGCCCACCCTAAAGTCAGAAGCTGGGCAGACCTCTGGTGTTCCAGTTCAAGTTGGCAAAATAAGGTATCATTATCAGTGGTGCTCCTTTCCTAAGAACTGCTTTCAGTAGGATTTCTTACAGATTGGCTGCTTTATCTGTTGTAAGAAATTAACCAGAGTGCATGTGCTCCCTAAAAGTCTTCATATAGCATTATTATTTAAGTTAATTAATTAAGTGCAATCCTCAAGACAATCTGCAGAAATAGTTTATTACACCCTTGAGCATTATAAGATATTGCAAAGCCACTTTGTGAATTTGATGTAAATCCTAATATTTCACTGTTCTGGGCAGAGAAATGCAGAGTTTAAAATGGAAAAGTTTTCTATACTAATTATAACTTTTTTGGTTATACAAATCATAAATGATGAGCTATTTTTCATCTTAATAGATAGACATTTCTGTGATTAACTAATTAATAATATGAAAGATGATTCCAATATCTGGCAGTGTAGGCCGAGTGTATTGATCAAGCTGTGCAAGAACAGAAGCAGAATTCCGTGTTTGCTCAAATATTATTAAATTCTGCCTTGAGAGTGGATAACAATAGAAATTGCAACTGCTTAGTGTCCCATAGAAGCTCTTTAAAAACACTGTATGGCCTTGAAGCTTAAATCATCACTCAGGGCTGGTGTAAAAGCAGACATACACCAGCTAAGTGATGTGCTAGCAATGTGCAGACATGGTTATGTTGTGAAAATGTTCTATGTGCACTACGTGCACATGTGCACTATGGAAGCAAAATCATGTTTTTAGCGAAAGCTGCCTCGGGAAGGCTTGTGTGTGTCTAAATGGCTAATAGCAGAGACAAGGTGCTACCAGGACTTGCTGTTTAAGTGCAAACCACCTAGGAAGAGCTGCTGCTCAGGTCTACTCAGGAACAGATACTACAGCCCATGGGCTGCGATCGTCTCCCAGGCTGAATGTACCCATTTAACAGGAGATCCAGGGCATGAGGTTGTTCTCAAGAACAGATTCTATGGTTCCACTCCTTCCTCTGATGATTGGCATAATTCACTCCAGAAGCACAGTGTGCAGTGGAAAGGTACCCATCAGGACCTGTTTGGTGCTTATAGTTGAAATTACCATCTTAATTTCTTAATAGAGAAAATGCATTTTTTAATCTGTGTGTTTACAAACAGGGCTTATTTTTTTATTGCCTATTTTTTTCTATTTCATTGTGTTGGGTTTTCTAGTGTCATCGGTTACTCTTAGATCTCCCAGTTCATGAAAAGCAGCAAGGCTCTGCAAGATACATTATAAAAAAATGGCAATAACTACCTTAGAAATTGAAAACTACTCTTGAAGCATTGACTTTGTGATCATATTTCCATAATATGTTTTATTATTTGCAATAGCAGTTATAATTTTTTTACTCAGATTGCTCTTATTTTTTTCAATTAACAGAATGTGGTAATATGTTGAACTGAAAAATACACTGGATCTACTAGTAAATCTGAGTTTCATCAGATTTGTAGTGAGCCCTTAATGCTAATATGTGGAGCAGGTCAGAAGTGTTGCAAGATAATAATAATGATTCGCGATAGCTGTGGAGTCATAATAACATATATGTATAAGTAGCTTACCATCTGCACTGACTATTAATATTAATTCATCTGATTACTAGATGAGAAGCAAACCAAGTTCACTGAGCATGAGAAATTGAAAGCATGGTTCAAAGCCTTCTCAGTCAAATTGTACAGGAAGAGACACAATCCACCCAATTTAGTAATGTTGGGTTTGTTACTTTATTTAATTATTTAATAGGAAAAATTGGATCGTTTAATTATAGTGTATAGTTAGACTTTAGTGAACCTGGGGTTTATGGATTCTTGCCAATAAAATTATTTAATATTTTCCTGTCTTATCGTTATCTGTAGAAATTAGTACATCTGAACAAAAGGATATCTTTTCTAAAACAAAAGCTGTTACCTTAGAGGTTCATATCTTTACCTATGATGGACTCTGCAGTAGCTTGTTATCACTCTCGTTATAATATTGAATGACTAATCAAGTGAAAAATCTGATTCCTACCTGAAAATCCCCATATAACATTCTAAAATATAGAATTCTATATAATAACACTGTATTTAAATCTTTAAAACAAGGTACAAGTCATGGATAGGGTCATGAAATAGCTCTCCAATGCACATTAATTTTAATTTAGGGGCTTAAAAGGAAAAGAAATGGGTTTTTTTGTGAGAATTGTTCAGTGACAAATTATGATAACTGGGAACTTCATTACTGTTTGTGTATTCTTTTAGGTAGGCTCTTCATGTACAGTAGTGTTAGGATGTGTGTTCTGTTTTGGCTGTGGGTCTGTTTGCCTGCCTTGTTCTTTTTAAATCTGTCTTGGACCACCTGTCTAATTGCTGGTGGCACAGGGCTAGCTGAGTGTCACTCATGTGACAGTTCTCCCAGGGCTGAGTATGGGAGCACTGGAAAGGACCCAGAAGTATCACTCACCACGTGATACCTGACCTTTCACATCATATTGGTGACATTGACTCATTGAAGCACTGGGGACAGCAATGACTTCTCCCTCTGTATTTAATGAATATGAGCAGCAGCTTTGGGAATCTGGGTTGAGAGGCTAAAGCTATTATTCGAACCCACCACACAACTGAAAAACGAAATTTGTGTCCTCCCACAGAAGACAGTAGTATTACATTCTGTCTTTCCAGATATGCAGTTTATAAAAACAGAAACCTTGAAAATCAGGAATGTGGGGTTCAGGTGCACATCAAGGTACGTAGGTACAATGCCTTATGCTTCTTCCCTGAGATTGGTATTAAGCAGCTAGAGCAGGCATTCTTGGGCATTCTTGTATGAAGTGATGATACCTGTGTCATAAGTGCATGTGGCATGAGGCACTGTGAGCAGAGTTAAGGTTGGCCATCATTTGTGTTTTTCAAAAGCTTTGGTTTGGCTGACATTTTAAATATGTACAGTTTTCAACCAATCAGTGTAACACCACACTCATGAGAAAGCATTTATGAAATGATACTTATCAGTTAAGATTGAAGTTGAGGCATGCCTGTGGCTACAGAATCACAGACTCTCAGAATGGGTCAGGGTGGAAGGGATCACAGTGGGTCATCTGGTCCAGCCTCATGGCTCAAACAGGGCCATCCTAGAGCACATGGCACAGGATTGCATCCAGAGTTCTTGAATATCTCCAGTGAGGGAGACCCCACAACCTCTCTGGGCAATCCGTTCCAGTGTGTGGTCATTAGCACAGTGAAGTTCTTCCTCATATTCAAGTGATTACAGGCAGAGATGTTATGGGATTCTTAAATGTTTTTCCCTTTCTTAAATCATATTCCAACGAAGTGTTTGAACAAGCAGTCTATGACAGACCAGAAAGAAAAATAACAGAAATATCCAAAGTGTTTAGATGTGGTGTTTACTACCAGGCTGAGATGTGTGGATCTCCTTTTAATACTTCATGGCATCCTTTGACTGTTATGTCACTGTATCCCCTTCATCTTCTCTCATTTTCATCCAATTAGACTATTATGACTCAAGAACCCAGGCACAAGTACAAGGTCTGCTCCTTGTCCTCTCATTCCTTTTGCCTCATCTTGCACCACAGGCAGCAGGTCCAGCATGGTAACTTTTAAATTTTTCTCTTGCACAGCACAACCCCCATCCCCCCCCTCCAAACTAAACAACACAACGAGCACAGAAAAAAACACCAGAAAATTATCATTAAAAGGGTATGGTATGGAGTAACTATAGAAGTTAAAAGCAGTTAAAAAATATTTTAATATCATCAGAATTATGGCCTGTGGAAAATTGGAAAATATACATGAATGTGTCAATAATAAGATAACTTGTTAAAAAAAATATCAAGATGACTACAAGCTGAGAAACTCAGCAGCATGGAGTACTTTTTGAAGCACACCAAATTATATAGTAAGCTGTGTAAACATGGATTTCAGAGTGTAGAACTACCTAGCATTAAGCACAGAAGAGAACTCAGTATTTTTTATGTTGTACTATTCAAGAGCTGCTTTTAAAATAAGCCTTGAATCAGGGTGAAGTAACTTCTTGTAAGTGGTTCCCTTTCTTCAGAAGACAATATGTGGTAAGTTTTGAGATGGGTCCTGTTACCATTTCCATCTGCAGAGTTTGTGACACAGGATAGTTTCCTCTGAGTAGGACATATATAGCCCTGCAGTCACATGGTGGGGATGAGAGAGCAGCCTGACCAGCCCTGGAAGCATGATATACTTAACATCTAGGTTTACTTACCGTTGTAATGCAATGGGTATGGTCTCTGTGTTGGATTGGGGGATGATGTCCTGGTTCAGGGCAACATTCAGGAGAGATGTTTATTCACTGGATTTTTCCTGGTCTAAAAGCCAATATACAAAATGCAATCAATAAAAGGGCTGATTAATTATGCCTGACAGGAGCACCATAAGGAAGACCTAAGTATGGCACAGTTGTACACAGGACTGATTGCCAGCATTACATCTGGGGACAAATGAGGAAATGGGGACTAATGACACCTCCACTAATGCCTCCTCCTGCCACCTCCATTGCACTGCCCAGCTTCAGTGGAAACAGAATGTTAATTAGACAACCAAGGAGGTGACTGTGCTCAAGGATTTTCAAGCATTTTGTCACACATTTACTACACTGTACAGTATATTCCTCAGCATCATGGAGGAACAAGGGATATGAGAGCATGATGGACAGATGAATGAATTGAAAAGAAGGTGTTATATCCATATAGACAAACTGTATAATAAACATAAAATTAAACCATCTAGATTTCCTAGATAATAGGGCTGACTATAGAAATACCTTTGCTTTCACAAAGGTTTATGTTATCAAACAGGCTAATTATTGAAGTTCTGTTGAAATCAGTGTAATTATGTTGATTTACACAAGCACAAAATCTGACCCAAATAGGAAAACAGGAAAATAAAAGCATTTCCTCCCCTCTTCTCCAACATCTAATCTTCTTTGAAATATGAAAGGGTCCTCATGCAAAATGAAAGCAGATTTAGAAATAGTGAGAATGTCTGGAAAAATAGGCTCTTTCAGGGATTTGTAATAATTATTTCTCCTGACTATTACACTGAGATAATATAGAAGAAAATTTCTACCTGCAAACAGCAGATTCAGTAGCTCTGTAGAGGTTTAATCTTTCACAGATAGCAAGAAATCTGAGCCTAGTAAAAACCTAGAGCTCTACAAAATACAAGTTTCTGATGGAATGATGTTGTTCTGTTTTGTGAGCTACACCATTTATCTTTATTTCTTTGTAGGTGATGCTTTCTGTGAATAGTTCTGAGTTGGGCCATGATACGAGTAAAAGCAGATGCAGAAAGTCTGTATGATATAAATAATGATTCTGCTTGACAAAGTACTTTTGACATTTTAAGAGGGATACTGTTGAGCAATTTGCTCTGGTTTGTTGCTCTCCCATGAAAGAGCTAATTTAGTCCAGTTAAAAGCCAGCTTTCTCATTGGCTCTGAAAAAAATCAGTACTTCGTATGCAGTCCATATCCACAGCTTCTGTGGGAGCCGGTTTTATTAACCAAATGCTAGCCCACTCCTTTTTAGGCATGACAAAATCCTGGTGGATTTTTTGTCTAGCACCTATGTCTCCTCCTGTAGAAACACACTCTAAATCTACTCTCTAGAGTGGATAACTCTAACTTTCTAGAGTTAATAAGCCAACAATATAAAAATCTTCATGTCAAAGACTAACAATAATACTGGCAATTACATTTTTTCTTGCTGTTGGGTTTATCTGGAAGTCACTACAGGAAATAAACAAGCAAACAAAAAAACATGCCATGATCTATGGAAGGTGTCCTGGCTTAGCGTGAGCTAAGGTTAATTTTCTTCTTAGTAACTGGTTCAGTGCTGTGTTTTGTATTCAGGATAAGAATAATGTTGATAATACATTGCTGAACAGTATTTACACTATGTGAAGGACTTTCAGAGTCTCATGCTCTGCAAGTGAGAAGGTACATCAAAAGCTGGGAGGGACCACAGCCCGGACAGCTGACCTGAACCAGCCAAAGGGATATTCCATACCATAGAACATCAGGCACAGTATATAAAACTGGGAGGAGCTGGCTGGAAGGGGACTGTTCTCTGCTTGGGGATTGGCTGGGTATCAATCAGCAGGTAGTGAGAAATTGTATTGTGCAACACTTGTTTTTATTGGGCTTTGTCTCTCTCTTCCTCTCCTTTTATTATTATTATTATTGTTATTATTGTTATTATTGTTATTATTATACTTTATTTTGTTCCAATGATTAAACTATTTTTATCCCATGAGTTTACTTTTGTTTTCCTGGTTTTTCTCCTTATCCCACCAGGGATGGGGGAAGTTGGCAAGCAGCTGTGTGGCATGTAATTGCCAGCTGGGGTTAAACCACAATAGAAGGAAAATAAGGAAATTTAGGTATCAACAGTTTCAGCTAAGCTGCTGAAGGGGAACTTGTCAACAGGGGCATTAGAGAGTGAGCTGACAATATAAGCCACACTCCATCACCCCTGGGAATGTTCCCGAGGCCATCACTGAGTTCAGCTTTACAAACCTCATGCTTTTGAATTCTCCTCTGGTCCTCCTAAGGATCCCATGTGTCATTCTCCAGGCTCAGCAATGTGGGGCGCTATTGGGACAATATTGGAGGATCCATCACATCACCAGTCATTGTTTTTCATCAGTTGTTTAGGTTGGAAAAGACCTTAAGATCCTCAAGTCTAGCTGTTAACTTAACACTGCCAAGTCCTCCACTAAACCATGTCCCTAAATGCCACATCTGTGCATCTTTTAAATGGTGACTTGAGCACTTCCCTGGGCAACCTGTTCCAATGTTTGACAACCCTTTCAGTGAAGAAATTCTTCCTAATATCCAATATAAACCTCCCCTGGTGCAGCTTGAGGCCATGTCCTCTTGTCCTGTCGCCTGTTACTTGGGAGAAGTAGCTGATCCTCACCTCACAACCTCCTCTCAGGTAGTTGCAGAGAGCAATAAGGTCTCTCCTGAGCCTCCTTTTCTGCCGGCTAAACGACCCTAGCTCTCTCAGCCACTCCTCATAAGATTTGTGCTCCAGACCCTTCACCAACTCTGTTGCCCTTCTCTGCACTTGCTCCAGCACCTCAGTGTCTTTCTGGTAGTGAATGGCCCAGAACTGGACGAAGAACTCAAGACGTGGGTTCACCATTGCTGAGTACAGGGGGACCAGCAAGGATGCCATTTGCCTTCTTGAGCAATGCATTGAGGTGCAATGCATTCTCAGGCATGCTGGAGACCACTCATTGAGAGTTATCTAGGATACGGAGAATTAACTAATGTTCTTTCTATCAGCCACTATTATTTTCAATGAGGGCAAATCAAGAGAAAGGTCTTGCCTCTATTGTATGCAGGAATAAGGAAAATACAGCTTATACAATTTAGCACTGCACAGTGCAGGTCTGCAAGGGAGATTTTAGCTGATAGAAATTATAACAATTAACGGTCAATACCCCAAATAATGTGTTTTGTCTTTTGTCCTCCTCTTTTCTTTAAAATAAACCTTTTCTTTAACAATTAATCTGCTTGTTTTGTTTTGTTTTGTTTGTTTTCAGTGGTATATTTCCCTTAATTTTCTTTTGGAAATAGCAATTCTGTCCTCTGTCAATATATTTGTGACACTTAAACTACTTGCCATCCTTCATTCTTATAGTCTGATTATTGGGTTTCATTGCTCCTTTGTCAATAAACTACATTCATGGTCTCTGAATGTCCAGTATCATGAGCTAATAAGGTCACAGGGCTTATATAATGAAAAGACTGTTAGCTGAGGTGATTATTTTGAGAGATTTTGTCTCACTCACTTTGCTGTTAATATAGCCTGCAGTCTATCTGTTAAGATGGATTTTTTTGCCTTTTTATTTATGCAGCTTAGTGACAATATATTAATATTTTGTGGGTGACAAAATAAGGTGGGCTCTGATATTTACATGCATCCTCTCTCATTTGAAGTATACTACTGAAAAAAAGAATGTCTTTGTGAGTGTTGTGCAAAATGTCTGTACAAACTGATGAAAAGGAATTTATTTCAATTTTGTTCTCTTACCTTCTTGTAAATCTCATTTTCCTAGATTGCATTGCATCTCTGGCTGATACTGGATATTTTATTGTCATTTATGATACTAATTGCAAAAATGGAAATTGTTTCAGGTTGAAAACCATCTTTTGAATGTATTTGAACAGAATTTTGTTTAGTTTTCTTCTGCTAGGAAATTTTCCAATTGAATTTGACTACAAGGTTATTGGGCTTTTAATTTCCTTTAAGTATTTTCAACTAAGCTGTTATTGAACCTCTGACATACACTAAAAATACTGAAGTTTCCAATTTATTTACAAAATGTATATGGATTACAAGTGTCTCTCAACATGTCTGCAGTTTGGGAGACAGCACAGAGGAGAGATTTGGCCTAATCTGTAGTCAGCTCTTGACTGTTGGATGTCTCTCAGGAGAGTGATCTATCATCAAGTGTGTTGGTGATGCAGGTGCCTATCATTTAGTATCTAACAGTGCTATCAACCTACATAGGTTTCAGTTTTTAAGGTTTCAGCTACTAAGATTTCACTTAAAGGACACTTGATTTTGATGAAGTGGTTGACCATATACAGTGGATTTTAGTTGAGATTTTGCTGTGAGGAAATACCTTCTTTTTCTTCTTCTTTTTTTTCCCCCTCACAGTTTATTTGGTAGGTATGGTAGAAAAAGATCCAAGATGTTAAAAAATCAATTTGGCAATGTGAGTGGAGATAGTGAAACACATTATAAATCACAAGTTTCAGTGAATTATGAGGGAGACTATGACATTCGTACTAAATACACTCAAGGAAAATTGTAGGTAAGGCAAAACATCTGTAAGTGGACTCATTTGCCTTTGCGTTTGAGAATTTGCAGTATTGTTTTTGTTTCAGCTGAATGGGACTTTATTATTTTAATTAGCTTAATGTCTTTGGCAGGGAACTACTTTTGGAACAATACAGGAATAGGATGGGGATTAAATATAGGGAAATAACACCTCAGCATCACTGAATTAGCCCATCTGTAGAAATAATTGCTGATGTTAGGTATGCTTGACAGAAAACTTGCAGCAGCATTGCTGTGTTGGTTATCAGCCTATATCTATATTCAATGTATCTCTAACATGACAAATAACTAGTTTCAAAAGAGAAAAGGCTTTTTTTTTTTTCTTTTTTTTTTTTTTTAAATCACTTATAAGCAATGGAAGTAGCAAGCAGGATAATCATAAGAAAGATTTAAAATGAGCATAAGTCAATTGTGGCAAGATGCTATCATTTTACTGGTAATGCCTTACTTAAAAATGGAGAAAAATCTATTCTTTGTGTACTTAAAGAGCTTTTTCTTTAATATATTAGACATATTACCTCTATTTATTGGTCTCATCTAGGTACAGATTCTCTGCTCTGGGTCTTCCTGAAAAGCTCATGTAGAGCCATTTTGCACTTGAAATAAATCTAATCTTTCCTATAGTACAGTAGTTGAGGATTTATCACATGATTCTCTAAAGCAGTTTCCTTGGTGTATCAACTAGAGCAAGGCCTCTTCATTGACCTATATGCAGACTTAGAAAGAAAACACTATAATTGGTCCTGGAAAGGTAAGCAGGGCCCATGGCAGGGCAGAGGGGCAGATGCCTTGCTCCATTTGGGACTAGTAGCTGGTATTGGGATGTGGTTGCTTGTAGCCTAAAACTTTCTGCTTGGATGCAGATGGGAGCAAATGACTGATGTGGTATTTCATAAGGTTTGCATTGGTCTTCTTGATGGGAAGGAGTAGGAAAAATAGTAGATATATTGCACTGCTAGGATACAGTTTTTTAAACACATACTGGTTTGCAGTCTTCTGGTGTTTTTCCACCCTCAAGTTACTGTATAAAGGCAATTCCAAACATCATGACTTCTTGGCCAGTGGAAGAAAATTTACAAAAAACACATTTTGGAAAACAATTGCTCTCACTTATCCTCCTTTTAATTTTCCAGCATTTAATTTGATTTGTAATCTTTATTTAAAGAACAATAAAGATGAAAGTCTGTGTATTGAAAACTCATAAATTTGTGGTGAAAATCATTCTAGGAAAAAGAAGCTATACAGTGGAGCTATTAAACTTATTGTCAGTAAGCCTGCAAGATTGTCAGCCTGTAAGACCTTCACATTCATACAAACAACACTGGTAAGAAAGTAAATAAAAAACATTTGATACTGTGCCATGTTATGCACATAATAAGAAAACCCTACATTGCTGGGAAGTTTATTGCAAGGTTGTATAATTAACTTCTTTGTTTCTAGTCTTCCTTCATACTGCTTATGTTTTTGTGAATCACTAATAGTTTGTGGCAACAGCGGGGGAGGTAGTGACACTATATTTGAAACAAACAAGAAAACGTTTTGCAAAATGTAGATAGTGTTTTCAATACAAGTCAATTGTAATGCTGTCTCAGCCAAATGTAACTTATTTTTCAGTAGAATCCTATATGACATGAAAGTGTTGCTGTACATGAAAGTGCTATTTTCCACCTGGCAGTTGAACCTCAACCATCATGTTGGGTATTTTACCCTTCTAATTTTAAGATCCTTAAATATTGTTAACTTTTCATGGCAGGATCTTTCCTATATAAGTACTCCAGCACTGGCCCAAAGATCATCTTTCTTTTTCTGTGTTGGTCATTTACATTTCTGGAAGTCTGAGTCTAATTTTACTTCTGTTTATCTCCACTGATTTCATTAATATCCTTATTCCTTTTACGTGGAGAGTAAGAAAAGATTTACCAGGACAGATATTAGCAGAATCAGACTCATAAAATTACAGCCTGTATTTTAATATTTGTACAAATGAAGGTACTATCCTTTTCTAAGTCATTATCATCTTTTGTACATTATGGAGTTCCTTAGTACTTTCTCAAACTTAACATACTGAATGTGACTTAATTTCTGATTATGTCAGCCCCTCCTTCCCTTTTTCTCTTCCATGATATATTTAACTTGGGCCAAACCATAAGAGGTTTATTATACTCATGAAAATGCAGCAGCATTACCTCATTATCCTAGAATTTATGTGCAAGAATTAAAAGAAACATTTGGAGGGCTATTTAAAATAGATATAAATATATCTGCCTTGATTAAAGAGAAGTAATTTAATTTAACAGAAACTGTTAAATAAACAGCATGTTTTAATAGGTGGCAGAGTTCTGATGCCAATGAGTGAGGCTGCCAGAAGCTTTCAATCATAAGCCTCTGTTTTCAGTTGCTGGTAGCACTGCCAAATGTAAATTATTGTGACTCTAATACTCTCTGCTGAGTACATCCCTAAGATATTGTGTTAAGTTTTGATTAAAATAAGTTATTTCTTAAGAAAGCTTAAGAATGCAAAATCTGTCATCCCTGCCACCCCCAAGCCCTCACCTCCCCCTCCTCCCCCTCCCACCCCACTCGCCGCATTGCATCGTCCTGTCATGTAGGAAGGATGAAGGGGAGAAAGGGGAGAAAGGAAATGGCTGGACAGGACAGGAGGAAGCAGACCTGTGTTGAAGAAAAATATTAAGAGGAATAATATAGATAGAGACGAAATAAATATTCCCAGGGAAGACATAAGAAATTGAATAGCAGCAGGAAAAGGATAGTGGCAGTTATGTTAGGGTGATGAATACAGGCTTGCGTGGGATAAGGGAGAGAAGTAAAGCTGTGGGTACGAAGAGGCAGACAGGAGTCAGCAGAGGAAACAGGAGTTTAGAAGCTACAGTAGGAGAGGAATGACATAGGAGGCCAGACTAAAGGAAAGACTGACAGGAAACTCTGTGCAAAAGTGTTTAAAAACCACAGAATATATATCTTTCTTTCAGATATCCAAATTAATTCTATCACTCATGTATATCTGCTTTCCCTTATTTAGAAAATAAAAGATAAATATGAGTGTGCCTTCAGTCCCTGAAGGATAAGACCAGCTGCAGACTAACAAGTGTTGCCAGTGTTGGCACTGTTTCAGTGTATCTTTGCTGTGTACCCAAAGGGGTCATCTTCTTTCAGCAATGTTATATGGTTGAGTTTTTTTGGTAAAGCCTTATTATTACACTGCCTCTGAACTGTGCCAAAAGAACGCTAAGGCTGCAACTGAGGAACCCAGAAATTATGTAACACCTGAATTAAGGTAACTCAGGCAACCTGAATTATCAAAACAGGTATGTGTTCATTTTGATGCACCACAACCATCACATGCTTTTTTCCATTTCTCATCTCCATTCACCTCTGGATCTTTTCAGAGCAAAAGACCTTCTCCTCTGCCCTTGTCATGTTCTTCCTCAGGACTGGAACCTCAGGTCTGCTTTGTGGTGGTGGGGATTAAAGACTTCCAACTGGTTTTCAGCAAATGGGTTTTCAGTAAGCCTTTTTCTTGCTCACCTCTGGAGATCTGTGTGTGAAAACACAATTATGTGCCTACCTTGTTGCTTAATGAGTTTTGATAAATGTCATTGATCAAGTACAACTTTATGCCTTGTTTTCTGCTGCATAATTTTTTAAAAATATTACTTTACTCTGTAAGGCAGTAGCAGGTAAATTTAGTGATAAATTATTCTGTATTTCTATTACTACATAACTAAAATACTACGAGGTAGAATTATATGCTGTTGTATAGGTAAATGTAACACTACCCAGATTATGAGCATTTGACTGACTTCATCAAAGGCATTAAAATTACCAAAGCACTGAAAACACATTATACTAACATGTTTTGAACTCTGTTGTTAGAGACCCAGACCATCCATAACAATGGGAGATGATTGTTTAAGTGCACCTGCTGGTCCATTGCTGTTGGTAAGAACAGGATGGAGGGCCATGTAGTGGAAAGCATAAGGTGTGTGATGATATGGGAAATGTTCCCCCAGACAGCTGTGATTCTGCACAGGAAACCTTTGTGAAGGGTCTGCAGAGATTTGGCATGTTAGATTACTTTTAGCTGAATCAATCTCAAGCCTTTTTCTAGAAGGCATCAACTCACAGGCAGTGGAATATCTCACCAAGTGCTCCATTGCACTTTGGTGGAAAAGTTGTTTCGCAAAAGAGTCTTCTCCCAGTAAGTTAAACCATTACAGTCTTAACAGATTGTAATGCTGCTTGCTCCCAGCTGTGGCAAGTATTTCATTGAAAATTATTTGCTGTATGATGTTAAAATCATCATCCTATAATACAACCCATTGTAGAAATGTGTCTTTGCCAAAAGAAATCAACATTTTAATCATAATCAGCATACATATTACAGTCATCCACATTAACAAAATTAAGGTTATATGAGTTTATAGTAGTGTAACCCTTCTGATAGCTTGTTAAATAATAGAATTGTTGTGGCTGTGACAGTGAAAGAATACAAATGTGACAACACCTCTTCCTACAAGCATCTTTAAATAGTTGAATTCTGTCTTCTTGACATCAACTCATGTCATTCCTAGTTTTAATACGCATACAAAAATAGCATATTTTTCCTACCTCATTAGCGCAACCATTTAAAATTTTGAAAATGAAAATTATACTGGCATTATTTTTGAACTGTTAAATTCAGATGAAGAAAAAATATGTGTGAATTTAATGTATCTCTGCCCAGGCTCTTTAAGTTTCATATGCTAAAATAACATGAACTTGTGTTAAATGCTTTCAAACCAGAGCCAGATCAGAACTAACTCCCGTTTATTACATTAGTAACTGAAAAGTTTAGCCTTTTATGGAAGGGCAGATTTTTTAAATAGTAGTAGCTTCCAAATTCTCTCTGTTGCAATGTTTAACTCATTTGAGTTTGCATTTATATAATGCAAGACCCATACTATGCAAAGAATAAGGGTATGGAATGCCTGCAGAAATAACTGGAAAGAGACAGGAGAGTTCATTGAATTCCTGAGTACCTCAGAAATACTAGTAATTTATTATTTATATTCTATTTCTTAACATCTTTCTTATCAAACTTAGTTGCTAGTGCAGGTGAGTTGCAGATACGTCTTTTCCCCTTGGTGCTGATCACACAGAATAAGTGCCAGCTGTTGACTCAGCTAAAAAATAGGACTACAGGTCTTTCCATAACTAAGTCTGTAGTATCCACTCTCCAAACAGAAACTGTGTTTATAATCTTGTATTCATTGATCAGTAAGACAGTTTTATTTCTCCATGAGAGGATGAAGTTCAGGTCACACCTGCCCAAAGACAGCAGGCTCCTAGGCATACTGATGTATTTAATCTTGTTTGGCCCATTAAAAAGCCACATCACAGTAATACTGAAGGTATAGAACTAGGAAAAACACTGAAGCTTATCCTGAGGTTATTAATGCACAAGACTGATCTAAATGGTATTTATACTGAAAGAGTACACAGGCCTCTGGTCCCAATGTTTTCTTCATGTTCACAAAAAAGAAACAATCTCACATAGTGCAAGAGAAAGAAAAATCTGTTTTGCTGACGTGAGATCCATTTAACAAAATGCTAGATAAAGAATTTGCAAGGATGTTGTGGAGGTGAAGAGTGACTTGTGGACATAATAAATGACAAAATCAACAGGAAAAGCTAGTCAATGTTAAATAAGGTCCCCTCACCTTATTTCTCTGGAAGAAGAGAAGTATCTGTTGCAAACTCTTTATGATTCATAGAACTTAATAAGTATTCTATAGCATATTTTTGGATGAAAGGATCATATCATCCTTCATGAAGTGATCTGGTAATTACGAAAGCATTTCATGGTGAAGTAAGATGCTGTTTTCCTGTGTTTCTTAGATAGACATGTAGGTAGAGTTACTGAAAAAAACCCTCCCTCTTTAGGTCAAAAACCTTAGGACTCCTTTTCTGCAGTCTGCTCACGGCTAAGAAGGAAAATCACAGTGGATCCGGCAGGAGGGGAGAAAGAATAAGCTGGGAAATGGACAGGAATAATCAGGAGGAACAGAAAGATAATGGACTAACATAATTGTTTGTCATCACATGGACAATTATATGTTTCAAAACTAGATTTCTTGAAGTAATTGGATAATTTATATCCAATAATTCATATTCAATTAGTAAGAATTGTGCATAAAATGAGAAAATTATTTTGGATGAGTGGAACCTGATTGTTTTGAAATAAATATTCAAGAGATAGTCATTGCTCTAGGAAAAATTAGCTGGAGTGGGATTTTCTAAATATTTAGCAGAGAAGTTGGTCATAAAAATATATTCTGCCTGTAGTTTCCCTGAATTTTGCTAAAAAAACCTCATGAAAATTACTGCATGCCAAGAATGCTTTGTGTTTCTTGGAAATCACCATCCATTTTCCAAGGCAGCCAGTACAGAAATCACAAATTTGAGTTACATGTGAAAGAAAAAGAAGAGACTCAAGACTGTAGTATTATTATCCTATCTTTTAGAGAGCTGAGACAAAATGAAATGTCTATTTTAGCAAGCCAGGAAGCAACCTTGATATGTTGACCATTGAACTCTTGAAATTCATATATACCCACTACCAGAAGTGTTGGTTGCATAGGACAGTCATAAAAGGATAATTCCTTCTGTTCTTAGCAAATTTCAATACTTTTTTACTTTCTGTGGTCAACATTTCTTCTTAAGATTTGGATAATAAATTTTAGTAATATTTTACTGGTTTGTTGGTTTTATTTGACAGAAAATGTGGTAAAGGGGGTGACAAAGAATTATTTCTGTAGGAAAAGCCTGACATTACAAAACAGTTCAATTTCATTATACAAAGTACCTATGACTTTGATATCTCATTAAGTCTCCTCCATCTTATGCATTCTGTGCAATCTTAGACTGATAACTGCAGAACACAAACTTCTTTCCTTTTATGGTATAGAAATAAACATATATAATCATCCAGACACTCAGTACTTGTGTACCCAAACTGAATTTTCTGAAGCCTACTATAGATTTCTGTAATGGGGCAGTGGGTGCCCTTTCAGGGATACAGAGCACAGTCTTGGTAAGGTGTACTGCAATTGAATGAGTGTCCCAAGGTTAGTTTTTGACCTGTTACATGGCTTCAGCTTAAAATTCTTTAAAGGACTCTGCATCTTTGTGGAGGATCTTTGAATGTTTTTTGTTTGCAATGAGCTCAGACTTCACTTCTTTCTGTTATTAATGCCAAATTTCATCTCACATTTGAACTACAGAACTAACTGGGAAGTGTCAAAGCTACTTGAAATATCTCTCTTTGTAGCAGAGATTTCTTCCAATGGGATTTTCGTACGTAGTCAAAGTCAATTAAATGCTTGGGATAAAAATAACAAAAAAATCTTTAAAAACAGTGTGAAGAGTTTGGAACCCACCTTCCATAGCTAGCTGATAATGCCAATCAATGGCAATTACTTCCTCTGAGCCTCTGGGGGTGAGAAAATTAGCATCACTAAGCTGAACACCTTACCTAGATTTTTGCACATTTTGAATTTCATGACAGCAGTCTGGATTTTTAATTTAAAAGACTTAATAAACACTGAATTTTTTTTTAAATACCCCAGGATGACCCTTGCTCTGTGTTAAAACAGGCTACAGCTTCCTGCTATAAAAATGATTTCAAATGTCCAGACATTCAGAGACATTAGGTAGCCTCTCTTCTGTTTCAGCATCTCATTAATTCAGCATATGAATATGCATGGAGATTGTAGCAAAATTAACTGTGTCATTAAAACAATTAATTGAGACTACATGCCAAAAAAGGAAAGTAACTCCATAGTGGTTACAGGGAAAAATAGGTCAATTTGGCCAGCAGGTTCAGTTTTCATTTCTGACCCAATTAAGAAATACTTTGCTGAGAATAACTGTTACTTGCAGATTAGCAATCCAACATCATATGTCTTTCAATGAATTAATTATGAAGGATATTTCTATTCTAGGTCATAGAACATAGGATAAATCTCAGCTTCAGTGATGTATTAATGAGCAATGCCAGAACACGTATTGATTCATTACTTTCCTTTAATGACTTGGAAATGTTTGATACTCTCAAAGTATTAGGAATGCTCCACCATCCCTCCATACTCAAATTTCTAATATATTTTAAGGAAAGGAGCTTGAAACTTGGGACCAACATTTTGATAAGCTTTAATATGACACTGAATAAATTTTCAAGGTAAAATATTACTGACTGGATTATACAATGGAAAGTGTTCTTTTTACATTTATATTTATTTAACAAGAAATTATTTATACTGTATGGGTTATTTCAAACACAATATATGATTAAAACTGTCATGTATACCATGGTGCTATCATACAGATACTTTTGCATTTGTTGCATGTCTTGAGGAAATGCCTTCTAACTGGATAAGTGAAAAATTCTAACATTAGAAACAAAATTATTTGGTATTTACTGTGGCTTTATTTTTTACTCCCACTGTGTGTAATTTTAGTGAGGGTGCTTAGTTATTAACATATTAATAATATTTTGCCCATATACCCTTATATACACATTATATTCTCTTAAGATTATTCTATAATAATTTATATTATGTGGGCATAAATCACTAATACCTGATAGAATTGTCTATTAACTTCATAAAGCAATGAAAAATTACAATTTAATATTTGCAATAAGATGAAACAACAGTTCTAATGTGAGTTTTCTAATAATTTTCTTAACTTTGCTAACAACACTAATGGAAAAAATCAATACAAGTGGAGTAGTGGTACAAAGTTTCAAGTGATTATTTTCTAGAAGACCAGCAAATGAACATCATAAATCAAAACACCATAAATTAAAATACTTATATAATGGAGTTTCTTGGACATAACTAACTGGAGCAAAAAAATACTTGTAACCATTTTGCAACTTTTTCTGTTGGCTGCTTAAAAAGTTTATTTTCTAATGGGTCTCTTTTGATCATTGTTCTAGTTACTTTCAGCTGGTTTTTTCTTTTCATTGTTTCTTGTGTATAAATTTGCATGACCAGATTTTCCCTTGCTGGTACATTTTACAAACTTTCTTGGGTTTATGTGTCCTGTAGAACCGGAGGAGTTGTATGGATTTTATCCTTAATCAAAATAAATAATGGCTCAGGCTCATCTATTATTCTTCTATTTGTGAAACCTAGAAAAAAGAGTAGAAAGTGAGAAAATAAGTCAAGAGCCAGCTCGAATCACCTATACCTGTCAGGCAGCTTTCCCTTAAGAGTACAGCTGTCACAGGAATCTAGCCTTAAAATAGTGTTTGATATTGCCGCATTACTTTTACTAGGAATATTTCAAAAGACATGCACCACATGTAAGAATGATTTCACCAGCCATAGCAGTGCACCTAAATCTGAAGTAGCACCTCTAAATAAAGTCTCAATTAAGTCTGAACAAAAAGTCTGTAAGAGGAAGAAAAGGTACCATGTCCAATAGTAAGTGCAGCAAAAGTCACTGTAGGCCAAGTACTAACACCAGGATTCTAACTTGCACAGGAAAACATAGCTTAAATTTGTGAAATCTTTGGAATCAATTACGCAGTACTTATTTTAATAGTACTGATGGTCTTGCTAAAAGTTCCTCAAGATTTTGGTCCTAGCTCCAGCAAATCTCTTTCCTTGAGACATAGATTTTAAAAAGTGTTTATATTTGTCTTTTTCTTTTGTTCAGCATCACATGTATATATCCATGAATATATGCAATTTAAAATTCATCTGTTTAAAACAAAATTTAATCTTGATAGTTATATTTGTGGCTAAATCTCATTTAATGTCTTTTTAAAATTAAAATCAGCTGTTACTAATTTAGTTACATACAAAAATAGAATCAAACCATGGTGTTCAGTATCTCTATTTTCATATCTTTCAGCAGCCAAAAAACCTTTTTGTACTTATAATGTGTTTCTTTGGTGAAACTTCTCTATTACTTCACCAGTTTGGATTTTTCTAAATAAGATAAAACACTTTTCATTAGACTTACTAATTTGAAACTGAAAGAGAAATAGAGGGACAAAAATACATTAATGTTTTGGGGGGCTTTATATGTATACTTCTAAAAACAAACAACAATGGCAACAAACAAACACACAAACAAACCACGGTGGAAGAGGATGGAACCTGCTAGCACCCATTTGGTCTCTGTTTCTAGAGACCAAGAAAGGAACTCAGGAAACTGCTTAGTCCAAACTGGTTTTCAGACCCACGAGCTCAGCTCAGGCTGCTCAGGGCTGTTCGTGTTGGGGCTTGGAAACCTCTAAGGATGGAGCCAGAACAGCCTCCCTGGGAACCTACACCCCTGCCCAGCCCTGTTCCCCTGTCTTTGCTGTGAGAAGGAAGAGGGGAGTGAAACACTAAATTAAAGGACTAAGATGTATTGAAGGGCATAGGTAGGAGTCTTGAGCACCTTCTCAGTTTGGCTCCTCACACATCATAGGGGCAGACCCTGAGAGTGTTATGTAGTGAGAATTCAGGACCCAGTGGAAACAATATTGTCTCAGAAAAAAAAGCTTGACTTAAACATTATACTATCAGCTAAAGTAGTAGCTAATAGCTGTTTGCAAGGGCAGTGTCTCCTGGTTTTCCCTAGGAGAAACAATATAATTCATATGTAATAGAATTAGGTTATTGAACATTAAGTCTAAGCCTGCAAGATTTAATACATTAGATTAAAAAGCTAGTAAAATTGAAATTTGTGACCTAGTGGCCATTTAAGCAATGACTTATAAAGTACTTTCCATTGTAGCCGCAATGTATAGATTAAAATTCCGTGGAATACTTATGCTGGATTGATTTACAAAAACATATGAAGTGATTGACTTTATTAAGCAAAAAGAAAGCTTACCAGGTTTGTTATTAATTAAAAGGACAAGCTTAGTTATAAAATCTTACTTCCTTCTGTGAGTAAGCAAACTGTTTATGTTTTGCTCTTTTAGCATTATTTTAGCCATGTTACTTAAATTCCTGTGCAATTTTGTCAATAACAGAAAGATTCAGATCATTAAGTTTTAATTAATAGCATAGGCTAATTTGTAATGGTTGAATACCATCAAAGTGACTTCTTATATCTACTTAACATGTATCAAACTCTCTAATTATTATTTTTTATAAAGAAATCTAGCACAGTTAAGCAATATCACTTCACAGTTATGACATCTTTGCAATATTATTTCAAAAATACTAGTACAAACTAGTATTTGCTTATTGATAATTTTCATAGAAGTAGTAATGATCCATAACTATATAGCATATAGATAAAACAGCAATAAAGACAATTTACTTCAACATAATCTAATTAATAATCAAGCTACGCAACAAAGGATCAAAGTAAGCAAAGCTTGAGTGAAAGACAACAAATAGTTCCCATGATTTTTTGTACAGTTACACTAAATTATGCTATATTCCCAGAGATATGAATCAGTGAGAGAGTTTGATTCCAAGCCTACAAAAACATTTTGATATTCTGCAAGAATTTTGTGCACAAAACTGTCTTCAGGTTCTGAACTTTGAACACATAATTTTACTGATCAGTAGGACGGTTTTGTGCTTAATTTTCAAGACCACGCTGGTACTTTTTAAAAGTTTGAGACATGAATAAATGTATTCAAAATTCCACTTAAAAATTAAAGAGGCACAGCCTATACTCTTATATTAGTGCAGCTTTTCAGTGTTTGTGGATGTAAGATTTTTATACATGAGATGAAAAAATTATTTAAGAAGAAATCCATGCTACTTTTATCATATGTATCTGAAGTTACTCTTTGTTATAGATCTTGATCTAACGAACATTAGTTGTGAAGATTCTTTATTTCACCATTTTTAAAATGTAATTACATTATGATTTCTATTCTTCTAAATTTTGGAGGTAATGGCTGTTGTATAAAAGGTTTGCTCTTATTTAGAAGAAGCTTCCATGTACTAGTGGAAACTGTTTACTGCCCTGTTTATTAATAGAGAGGCAATATTATAATTTTACAGCTAGCTAAAAAACTGATAGAGTCACCTTTAATGTGCAGCATTTTCCTCTAGTATGCTCTTGTGATGAGAATTAAGTAGTCTGCCAAATTTATTGAAAATATGTTTACAAGGAAACAGGACTTTATTGAATATTTGACTTAGTTTGGTAGCAATTAACATTTTTTGGCTTTAGGTAGGACAAATTCAGTATTTCAATAAACTGATTTATGCAGTCATTCAGTTCTGGAGTTTAATATAGAGAAGGGAAACCAACTATCTTGATAATGAATATGTTTTTCTTGAAACCATTTATTAAAATTGAGAGCCAGAGTTGGAGTGTACCTGTCCTTTTATAATTATGTTCCCAGCATCACAGCATACTATAACCAACAAAATAATCTCAGCTCTCATTAGAGTTATGGTTGAGAAATATTGGATTCAATGAATAAGAACTCACAACTTGAAGTTATTTGAGATTTCTTGTCTATTGAAATGCACTCTGCAGGATAAAAAAGCACACCATCTTTTCTGGAAGTCGTTTTATTGCCATTTAACTGATGCTGTAAAGTACAAAAGGAATAATACCTGAAATAACTTTCTAAGGTTTAGGATGCTTAGGGTTCTGTTCTTATATTTTAGAAACAGCAGTTGTGTCACTTTTTATTATTGATTGTTTATGGTTCCAATTCCACAAGCTCCAGGCCCTGCCACCATAACTTTCAGAAATATTCTGCTAAGAGTCTTAGCATAAGATATGAGACATTGTTATCCAAGAAGAAGTCAGAGCTCTGGCTTATTCTTGGAGGAAATGGCATGGTAGTAAAAGAAAGGACATGAAATTGATCCTGATGGCCATGTTTTCAAATCCCTAAGGCTGTGTCTAAGTATGAATTGTGTGAACAGCTCTTGGCTCAAGGCACCTGTGAGGCTTGGCTGTGTACAGACACCTTCTGGTACACCGGTGTGTCAGGAAGAAAACTGCATGTGTAGGCTGCATTGCATTGACCCATTGCACAGTTGGTCTGTGACCAGAACATTTGCAATTCATCCAAGTGCCCAAGCTCCACACCTTACCATGTAGACATGTTCTAAGTGGCTGAACAAGATTAGATGCACAAAAACGTAATGTGCTGAGTAAATGTTCCCTAGGGAGTGTTTGGGAAGGGTTGAACACAGGGCTGCATACAGTCAAAGAGGCAATTAAGGGCAGCAGTCGCTTCCCCAGTATAGGACACTGGATGATAACGATGGAGAGCTGCAGGTCTCAGAGCTCCCCCTGGTTATGCCTCTCAAAGAGAGGCACCCGAAGATCGTTTAAGAGAAATGGTCCTTGCTCTGTGAGACTTCCCACTGGGACACACACAAAGATACAGGAATTTGTCTTACGTTTCATTTCTCTCCTAGGCCTCATTCAGAATTTTAGGTAGGCACTCTGATTTCAGGAACTGCAGCTGAGAAAAAGTACAGCTAATGCATTTTGTTAAATAACTTCTGACACAAAAAAGTGAACTGGAATAATAGAATAGAACAGAAAGAAAGAATGAAATGAAATAGCATAGAATAGCATAGCTTTACATAGCATAGCTCAAGTTGGAAGGACTTCGAAAGATCATCTGATCCAAACTTTCACAGGAAAGGTGGCCTAGATATTCACACAGTACTGGCAGGGAATTCTATCTCATCCTGTATAAGGACACTGAATATATGTGATTGGAAATAATAATAATAATAATTATGCCCATATTGCTATTGCTGTATTTTTTATTGTTGAGGAATTTCATTCCTTCATCTTCTAAAACACGGGATTTGCTTTATATGGAGTTTCTGTGAACCAGGGGAAGTGTCCTTGTTAGCTATATGTAAGTGGGATATGTGAGGGCTGTAGGGATTTATGGTGGTTTTCATATTGAAACTAAATCTAGTTGCAGGAGTGCTTGTGTAACCAAGAAGCAGTAATCAAGGCTTCATGACTGCTCTGAGTACAGATCCCTATATTAAGTCACTTTCCCATTGTGAGCCCTCCTCTGGATCTGGCTGTCACATCCTCTTGCAGATGCAATTTAGACTGCAGGTGTTCAAGGACTTCATTTTTGAAAGTACTTAGACAAAAGTGAGACCAATAACTGAATGCTCAAAATGTCTGACTATATTGCATTTCTAATTGCCCCTTGTGTTCAATCCATGTCAGCTGATCCTTATGTGCTAGAAGGTATCTGATTTCATCTGTGAGTGCTTGGATAACTAGTCTGACTGTCCATCTCTCGTTTTTCTCTAGTATTTTACCTCTGTTTAAGAAATTGTGCTGGTGTAGGGTCAAGAAACTTTGAAGAGCCACACACAAGGAGAACTGCTTTCAAAACTATACCAGAGCTGGTGATTCAATTTCATTTTGAATTGTGAAGGTCTCATTTTCTTTATAATCATGCTAGGCATTTGTTGTCAATATTATCTTGTGGTAGTGTTCCACAAGTGCATTATGTTAGTCTGGTGTTCTTCTCTGATATGAAAGTATGTGTGCTGCAATAGCCCTCTCCCTAAGCCTGGGAAACACAGCTCTGCAGACACTACACTGCATATGCAAAAATTTTTGAACTTCCAAGAAATATAATAATATGTTCCAGATAAAGAAGGCAAGATTAACACTTAAAAAGAGATTCAACGGTATCTTAAATTAATAGAAATACAATCTCTAGACTTTGCTATTTAATGCATAACAACATTCTCCACTGGAAATACAGCAGTGATAATGAACTGCAATAACAAATATATGATTTTTTCCCCTACTGATAAACCTTTACAAGACAGGTTGCAATCTCTCTCCCTCTTATTCGCTTTTGCTTTTGTAGCATGTCATGTAGTATGTATAAACTCTATTTAGAGAGATAATTTGCCACAAAATTTTTCACAATGTAAAAGGTTACTTATTCACAGAAAGTCAAGCAGTAAAGCAGAAAATGCCTGTTTGAATGAGATTTTTTACTTTGTATAATGTCATATTCTCTGCAGTACAGGAGGAAGTAAATGGTGTTAGAAGCAGTAAAACTCAATTCTTATTATTACTGTAATACTCACCTTGGTATTTTGTAAAGCATTCCCATATTTAAAAAGGATGAAAATAAGAAAAAAGAACAAAATTAATATACTCTTCAGATTAGGAAACAAATGCTTAAGAGATACTTAGGGACTAGTAAAGAGGACTCTAATTTCCTGTGTTTTTCTGTCCTCTAAATGGAGTTGTGAAGAATAGCATCATACACAGCCACTGGGAATTTCAGATCCATAGAACTCTCTACCTTGTTTCAGGCAGCAGAAATAAATGTTGGAGATATTACAACAAAAATGTTAAAACCACAAGCTCTACTATTAAACACCCAAGCCACTATATGCCATATCAGTATGTAAGAAAACAAACCAACAAAAAAAAGAAAATAATTTTTTTCAAACACTTAAAAGTACCCTAAATGCAACATTGCATAGAAAAATATCCCTAAACCTGAAACACATTCTTCTTCCAAGAAGGCACACAGTGTTTTCCTGCTACTTATAACTCTTTGAAAGGGCTGGATGTAGTCTCATGTGGTTAGTTGTGCTTACACCGTGGGCTTATCTCAAATGACTCAGAGGACTTATGTCAACTAGAAAAAGAACAAGACAAATAGCGTGAGAGTGCACAAGGGTCTAGTATCTCCCTCTGTCCCCAGGTATATTTGCAGAGGTGAAAAAAACATAAGGGAAATGAATGAACAAATCTGACAGACATCAGAAGGCTAGGGGGAGTTGCCTTTCTTTCTTTTCTTTTTTTAATGCAAACTATCACATTTTCAGGCTGTGAACAGAAAACTTATTTCACCATTGGTCTATCTGAGAAAAGTATTAGCAACTATATATATGTTTTATGATAGCCTTCAGCATTTCACCACCCTATTAAAAGGAGAGAAATCTTTCACAGAAGAAATCTGCAGGAAAATGGCATATGCAGACTCACTCACGGAGCAGAAATTTAGTCTAAGTAAAGGAGATTTTCACCTTGCTGATTAAAATACTCAAACCAAGATGTCTGCACGTGGGACTAAATGTATTTACCCGAACATCTGCATCTGCTGCCATCAGGTATGGAGCTATGAGGGATCTGCACCTTTCTGGAACATAGTTAGTGTACAGGAGAGATGCTCCAGATTGTCTCTGATGGTACTATATACCTATGTTTAAGCAAGCTAATCTTCCAGTAGGTGTCTACATAAAAAACACTTGTCTAAATCATCATTATACCTAATGGTGATGCAATCGTCGACAAAATGTGGGACCATTGTAAGCTGATCTGAACATATGTGTAGGCTGTGCTGTCTGTGTTTAATGGATACTTAGACACGCAGGACATAAACAAGAACATAATTTAAGTGTCTTCATTCATGAGCTGAATCCTACCTACCCTTTATCTATGGAGTTCTATATGAAGTATTGTTTATATCAGAGCATGAAATTCAAGGGTTCAAGGACGCAGATACAAAAGGACTTAAGGTAGTCCTGAATTAAAAAATCACCATATCTAAAAGAGATATCCCTCAGCTTAATAGAGGCCTAGTGATTAGATAATGTTTGTGGGCTTCATTTGGATTAAAAGAATAAAAGTAATAACTACATCAAGTTCAAGATAACATTTTAAATATAAGTGTGAACTCAAACCCCATGCTAAATGGCCTCTGATTTTTATGTGTAGAAAATAAGTGTGCAAGGGTTCGTATTTACAATGATAGATATTTCTGAATAGCCTATTGAAACATTTCCTTGCAAGTGAAAAAATTGGGAGAATGTAATGATGCTTATAACAATGATGTCAGGATATTTCTGGTGTTTAAGAATTTCACAAGAGATCCTAGTCAACTGGTTGGGAAGTTTCATTTCATATGAAATACAGGAGAATTAAGTGAATGTTTCGGAGCTGCTCATTTCAGACTCTCATTTTTTATTCCATATACCTTGCAAACAGTCAGAGTTTGGGAGGATCTCATGTCACAGGTCAGTGCTTCATCCCTCAGGTTGCAGAGTATATGACTGATTCTTACTTAGGTCTCAGCTATACTCTAGATTTCTGCTCTAGTCAGTAAGAGGGTAGAGCATGATCCAGCATGAATACAACTGTGAAAGAAAAAAAACCCAAACAAACTAAATTGCGCAAAAAGCTTTCATTTTTTTTTAATAGAAATGCAACATGCAATTGAGAAATAATGCTGTCAATAAGAGCAATTTGCCATTGTAACAGTTTTGTATTAATAAAACATTTTTGTTGAGGAAATACTTTTCCTCTCTCCCACTGGAAGCTGTTATACTTCATAAAACTGCTCTAATACCCAATGGATGAAGGGGAGAGAGGCTGGCACTAAGCACAAGGCAAATGAAGTAGTAGCTTTGAATATCACAAATCAAAATTTATGTTTGTGGTTACTGTAGAATGCTGAGGTGAAAACAAATGAGTTTGGGTTTCCCACTGTGCCACAGGACAGTGCCTGTTTTGTTCATCCTATTTCCCTGTTGGCTTTGGTGCTAGAAGACTAGAACTGAAAGCCATATTCCATTGAAGTGAGAGTGGATGTTCAAAGTGACAAAGTTGCAAAAATTTTCTGGACTCTTCCAGTTTGCACTGCTCTGGCAAACCTCTACATCATAGCCAAAGGGCAACATTTGCAGCAGCAGAGCTGCTTTGTTCCTCCAACTGAATCATTGCTCATTAGCTTAATCTTTAGTAACAATTTCCATTTCTCATGCTGTGCAGGCCTAGTGAATCTTAGGTAAGGTGGCTTCAGGCTGGGTACAGTACTTATGCACACACCCCGTGGTAGATTTATTAAGGTACAAGAGGATGAATCTCAAGGGCAGCACATAGAAGCCTGAACTAATCTCTTTTACAGATTTCTTTTTAATGTTACAATTTTAGTGGATTATTTTTCATATTGAGTCATAAATTTCCAAAAGATTATTTCATTAAAAAAATAAGAATTAGGTCAAATAAACAATTTTGGTGCTCAGTTATGCAGTCATATTGTCTCATGTCAGTTATAAAGATCATAAATTTGCAGGACAACATGCACAGGAAAAAGCAGGGTGAGGGAGTTTCATGTGTGGGTGTACTAAGGCCTGCCAGCTGTTCTATAGCTGCTTTTGCTTTGAATATGACTGTGCCTCTTGATACTGCTATAAGAAATGACCAAGGTTTTCCTTTTGGTATTTCAGTCTGATTAGGTATTTTGCTTTGGAATAACTTTTCTTATTGAATAAAACAGGCTGTTTGTATTACTACCATTAACCACCAATACCATTTTTCCCTTCTCTTGCTCTTAGCATTTTTTAGAAAAAAAAGACTACACCAGAGCAAAAGGGTTGAAAACTCAATAATTTTTAAAAGTTCAAATTTAGAAATATAAAATAGAAAGTTGAAGAAAATATTTGTAAAAAAGAAAAGCTATGATTATTGGAATAATCACACCATGTTGGCCAACACTTATAGATTTATGCAGTAGCTTTTCTTTCCAATATGTTGCAGAGGTTGCTCAGGTGGCACAAGTTTCCTGCCTAATATTATTGATTTTATAGGTCATAAATATACAAGTTTTAAAAATCTTCAAATTCTTTTAAAAACAGAGTAATTTAGATGACAGAATAAAGACTGATACTGAAACTGATACAGTTTAGATTTATGATATTCTCGTGTTGAATTTTTATGTTGTCTGGAGAAGAAATACCAGAAACCTGTGTCAAAATATAACTGTCAGTTACCTATTGGGGATGAAAAAGTAAATCTACATGTATGAATTCTTTCAGTTCTGGAAAATATGTGAACTTGCGATAGAAAATATATTCGACCCACTTCATAACAAAGGATGGACTGATACAAAGATTAATGAGAAGGGTAGAATTTTAATTGTTGGCTTTTTATTCAACACAGAGTTGGTCCTGAATATAATTACATGAATAAAGAAAGTCTGCCTTTTTGAAAAATTGATGGATGTTTCGTCTTTTACTGACCCTGACTGGCACTTTTTTGACATTTCATTCCTGAAATAAGAGTTCTCTTCTACAAAGAGAGCAGTATTTTACCACAGAGTTACTAACAGGTAATTTGAAGCACTGGAAATTGTTTGTATTTCTGTCATGAAATGAAAATTGTTCTGAAATGGTCACCTTGAAAAGGTGAAGACACAAACATTTTAATAACCATCTTCAAGAGCTGGTCAAAGTGGGCAAGAGGGGTGCATCAGAGCAGGAGAAATTCCCAAAGAAAATTTTAGTAATCTCTGCCTTTTAACTCCTAAAATCTCCTCAGGATAGAGCAGAACTGTGTGCATTGCAAGTAGCCCACTGGCCCACAGGAGCAGTGGGGCACAGAAACTGGCAGAAGGGTTTACTCTGCTCCTCATCTTGCCATTAGTTTTAATATGAAAGCAGGGCAAAATACATTTCTAATATAGAAATGAGTAAAGCAAATTATGCTTACATATTCACTGGGGTCCTAACTAGGATGCTCAGGTAGTATGAGAGTTCTGTCTATAAAAGCTAGAGGTGATAGTATTTCTCTGCTTCAGTTTGCCTATTTTTTACAATGAAAAACATGATCTCTATTTATTCCTCCTTAAAACTGTTGCAATGATGACTCGACTAGCAATCATAGATGACTATGAACAACTAAAGGATTATGAAATTATGAAATTTTGTTCTTATTATTCTGCTGTAGAATACATTGTTCTCTCATCCTCCCTGCTATTAAGTATCAAATGCAATTTGTACAGTGAATGCATTATGGCTTTAATCTATGCTATTATAACTTTAGAGGCCATAATGGTGTGCCTTACTGGCTTCATAAATATACCTGGGTAGCTAAATTAAAACTCTTTTTCTAATTAAAATGAAAAGGGAAATAATTTCCCTTCAGCTTTCTGGTTGTGTGTTGGCATAGAGTTTTCCTGGGGCTCACTTGTGAAGCAAAATTTTTCTTAACATTGACTTGGGAGCAGCATTAGTTCCCAAATAAGTGCATCTTCTCTATTAAATTCCTAGACTTCCCTTTATGCTCAAGGTTAAGCAGAATCTCCTTTCTACTGGGGATATTAATTTCTTTTTGTTTAGAGGTAGATGTAACTCAAGCATGTTAAATACCACAGGCAAAACAATACAATGCAAGCTTATTTGTATGTTTATAGCCTCATGCAGATTGATAGGTCTGCACAGTTTTTAATTACTCCTGTTATTCAACATCATTATAGAGGCAGTAAGAGTTTTTGAAGAAAAAGGCCAGTGTTCAGTATTTCATAGCAAAAATAACCTTCATCAACCACCTGACCTTTCTCAGCTTGCCTTGAGGTTACTTCAAAGTGAAAAATCAGTGGGCAAAACCCAGAAATCTCAGAAGCTTCCCAACCTTATTCCCAACTCAAGACTTCAGATAGCTAGAAAGGCTTCTGGATGCAACTGAACATTTTCTGTGTAAGCAAAGAGAAAGTAAAGGGAAAGAAGTGTGCAGAGTATCACAATAAAGCTGCAAGACATTTTCCCCTTTTGTTTTTAGCTTTGTCTGCTTTGTAGGAGCTGAAGGGTGCAGAGGGCTTTAAGCTTACCTCCTGCCTCTGAAAAGTAACGGTTGCATTTGATAGCAGCTTGGGAAGCACCAAAAGGGCTTACCAAACCATGCCCTCATGCTGTATTAGCCAAAATTCCTCCTCTGTTTCAGAAAAGATCCTTACTACACATTTTCCAGAGCATTATATTTTAAAGAAAGATGATCATGAGTGTGCTGTCCAGAAATAATAATCTTACTAACAAGGTGTGTACAGAGAGCCAGACCTTCACATTAACATGAAGAATTATTAGATATATAGTAATGCATTAAGAACTATCATGAATTTGACCCATAGACCATATTCCAGGCAAACCTTCATACAGTTCATTGTGTATGTATCAGTCAGCAGAAGTCTCAAGTCTAAGATTACTCACTTGATCAGATTAGGGCTTCTATATTGAAAGTAGAAGAGCAGTGATATAGATTCTTTACAAATGCATTACAATTTCATTCTTACTTACTGATTTCAAAGCTGTCTATCAAGAACAAAAATTGTAGACTTTTTTCTGCACATTTGTAGGATACAAGTTGGGGCTTTGGTATGCAAGGTGATACTGTTGCTATTTAAATTGTATATCTCTTGAAATGCAGATAATAACTAATCAGCAGCAAACATTTGTTAAGAAGTAGTATTCCTCCATTCTTTAACTTAAGGAATTGTCTCAATAAATGTTTTTATTTAAGGAGCTTTTAACCAAGAAAAATCCATTAGAGCAGACTGTACATGGCTGGCAGCTAAGAGTTCTTGCAAATGACAGGAGAATCTGCAACATGGATCCCTACAGATTTATCTACAAAACTGCTGAAACAAAGGGACGTCTGTCATTATCATGTAGTAATTTGGGCTCTGGTCCTAATGAGAGAATTCCTTTCAAAGTGTGCACACTGCAACTGTATAAAGTTGATTATATTTTAAGTAATTTAGGTGCTTGCGTAAAGTTTATTGCTGAAAGTTATCAGTGTCACATGAAAAATATTAGTGAGAGAAGAAGGGGACTAGGATTTCAAAGATAAAATGAACAAGACAGAGGTAAGACAGTGCAGGAAAGGAAAGTGCTGTTGCAGGGAGCAGCCCATAGGGAGTTCTCCAGAATCAGCTTTAATTAATGTTCCAGTTCACAACCCTTGTACAAAAGCTGAGATCTGATAGAGATTGCTAATAGCATAATGCTGTCCTTTATCATTTTAACTCAAAGGAATACATCATAAATGAGATGAATGACACAGAAGACTGAAGTAATAGAAATGGCTTGAAGTATCATAGTATAAGAAGGCAATTCCAGCAATATGGGCTTACTTAATGAAACCTCTAATTATAAATTAGGTATTTATTGGTAATAAATCACTGAGAAAGGGACACCTCAGTGTAGTCCCAGAAATACTAATCAGATGTGAATATTTTTCAGCCATGGGAAAGACAAATATGTTACTAAAATTTATCAGAGATGTTTTCAACAGTGTGAGGATCTAACTATACCTACTGACCATCCACAAGCAAGGCTTATCTTAAATACAATACCTCTGCTTAGGAAATGTGATTTCAAATGGAAACAAGTGCAGAGAAGGGCTACAAAATTGATGGCAGGGAGAGAGAACCTATGATACCAGGTGAGTGTCAAAGGCATTGTTTCATGTAGCCAAAAAAAACAGAGGTAGTGAAGGGAGAGAAATGCTGTGTGTAGGTAGAAAAATATATGTAAACTCTAAGGAAAGGAAAAAAATAAAGAAAACAGAAACATATATTTTAGTCTGGGTAGTAGAACATATGCATCTAGAATGACCCAGAATAAATTCTGATGAGAAATTGAATACTGGATAATTAAAGCCTTGAAGTTCTGTAAATACTTCCAGAAGAAATGGAAGAAAAAACCCTGTCTGCTCCCACAGTTCTAGAGCTGGCACCAGAAAGAGATGGCACTTGCTTTCCCTTGTGACCAGCTGGTCACTGGATGTGACTGGATGTACTTTGAGAAAGCTGATGCCAGTCAATTTCATCTCAATGTGAGAACAAGTAGGTGGGGAATTGATCTGCAGATTACAATATCCATTATATGATGTATCACTTGGATTAGCAGAATGTTTTGATAGGGATTGAGAAGAAGTTTCTGTGATGATCAAGCATGCTAAAGCTGAAATTGGCTTTCCTCATAATATCAAACAGAATATTTTCATCATATTTTGCAAGCTGGAGATACTGCAGTGTATTAGAAATCCTTCAGAGTTAAACATCTGCTACCATAGTGGTGGCATACTGAAATCCCAGAGATTCAAAACAGCAGATGGAGACTACGTCATGGCAGACAAGATCACTATACCTATCACAGCCCTTTTACCTAACAAGCTTCATAACTGTACTGAAAGACTTCAGATTTTTAAAATCAGTGTTTTCAAAATGACTGATACTGTCCGATACTGATCTTGCCTTACACCTGTACAGCTACTTCTATAAATAAAAGCAGTGAAGTGTTATTTAATTCCATTAATTCCATGTTTATTGCATGCTTTCATCTTTGACACAAACAAAAGCATAAATTTACAGATATAAATATTTGCCCATATTAAAAAAAATGAGTAAGAAATTAAAATCTAAGTGGTTCTAAAAAAAAGTAGAAAAGCATACAAGTAAAAGAGCACTCTAATTTTTAATTTAAACTGTCGGTATCAAAGTGATTTCTTCCAGCAAGAAGTGTAACAAAAGGAAATTCACAATACTGGGTGATGTTCACAAGCTGATTAGCCAAATATGGCAACCTGGTCCTGGCATGTTCAGACTCTCATATGCAGAAATTTAAGTAGTCTCATTAAAGCTTCAGTGACTATGATGGTAAAATAAGTCTCTTGTGTCATTCCTTCTTACAAGTTTTAAACTAGTAAATTTACCTCTAAATGGCAGTTTACTTCCTCAGACATAAAAGTCAATGCCAAAAAATGCCATTTAAAATATTTGAGAGTCCACTATTACTGCCTTTTAAGTTTTCTTGATTAGCACAGAAAATATGGAACAGCTATTAAACTGCTGTTCCCCTAATAAACATTAATTATAAGACAGCAGGTAATTAATCACTGATAATGAGCTATAGATGACTTTTAATGGTCAGCTAATAGTGTCATGGGCCTTTAATACTGAAAATAATTAAAATTAATAACAGATTGTATGGTGAATACACACGATAAAAATGTGTTTACAGTTCAAAAAGCAGATACTCAAATATAGGAGGAATATATTTCTCTGTGACCATGACACTTTTTAGTTCAGTGCTTAGGCACTTGCATGGGGAGAAAATTTAAGTTATTGTTCTAGTTTTAAGGATCATTTGAGACAGGGTTTGGATTTGGGTTACAGCTTATGACTGTTGTTTTTTCCTCTAAAAAGTGAAAGTCCAAACCAGCATACTGCAGTTATTCTCCTTTGTTGCTATTTTTGGCACAAGAAATCTTTAATTACAGCACAGAGAGTGAACCCTAAATGAGAAAAGAAACCCTTTCCATCACCTTTCCACTGCTGAAACTACCTAGATGATTTCTAAGGCACTCTTGTGAAAACAGATGTGACTTGAAATCTCTACCTGGCTGCAAAAAAAAAAGTCATCCTGGTCTTTGCTTCCTAGATGGCTACAAGCATGATACTGCTCTGTAAGATTCTGTCTTTAGCAAGGAAGCTAACAGAAGCTAACTGTTTCTGTCTTTAACAGAAACAGTTGCAGTCCTGAAAGGATTGTCAAAGTCATCAACATTTTGTGTCTCAATGTTACTCAGAATGAAACAATGTGTTTGCACATCCTATCCTCTTTGGTTATGTCAACACCCTGGGTTGGCTGTTTGCTGGGAGCCAAACTCTGCCCTTGTACTTCTGGTAAGTTTCCTCTAGCCTGAGAGGTACACAGCACAGAACAGTTTATATCTCTAGGGCTAGATTTTCTCCTGAAACAGGTCTAAGCTTTGTATTTAAACATCCATACTGACTGGTTCCTTCAGTAATGCATTTCCCAAACTGTGTTCAACATTGTTGGGAAAATGCTAGTTTGCCAAGACAAAAGCCATGTCAGGGAGTGTGCTAGTAATCATATAGCATAGGCAATTGTAGGATGGTACTTGAGCCCATGTTCTGCCACTCTTCACTTTGGTATTATAGGCAAAGTCTTTGGTACCTTACGTGATTAGAAATTCTGGAATCAGGACTTATGTATTAAGGCTTACAACGCTGCTGTTAAAATTTATTTTTCAAGGAACCTCTTCATCATTACTTACCAAATTAATCATTAAAAATTCATTTATTAAGGCCATATATATAAACAATTTGCTCAATGTAAGAAAATTCAGGACAATTCGAAGAATAAGTTTTCACAATTTTTGTTTATAACAGTATATTAAAGCCAACAACAAGTATAGGCTTTTATATGTCACAAGTAAAAATAGCAGTTCATCAAGGAAGGAATGGGTGTGAATTCAATCTCTAAATGGTCTTGATTTTGCAATAATTTTCCTACTTTGCACTATCCTTTTATATTTTTTCAGCACCTGTCTATATGCCATATTGTCTTGCTATACATTAATTCCTGATTGGTAAAACATTTACACAGGTGAGCAGCTTTACAAATGTCAGTAGCCAAAATTAAGGAAATTTGATGGCCCACTAGTATTTGCAAGCTTTTCTGAGAGCTCACATAAGATTGTAAGGTCTTGGCAGTTGATACAGGAATAGTGAAACTCTGAGTCTTATTCTCATTTTACATTGGGGTTATTCCTTTCACATCACTAGTGGAGCTACTTTCACTTTGCTTTTTGAACTAGCAAAAGATTCTAGTAGTCATAAATGAGCAACTTGAAAAGGTCATGAAAAGTGAGAGAGGAAGGGAAGGAGGAAAAAAATCTGGGATCAGAGATGCAGGGAAGAAGAAGCAGGGCTGAAGAATAAGAAAAATATGAAGAAAATCAAGAAACAAAGAGACTGGAATCAGAAAAGGGAGAGCATGAAAACAGGAAAGAGCAGATGTAGAAAGATGAGATCTATAGTAACAACCTTTCAAGTTATCATGAATTGAATTTCTCTGCTATGCGTTTGTGGGGCTTTTTTCCTTGTTTTTTTTTTTTTTTTTTTAATCAGTTGGTCATTTATATTTCACTAGACTAGAACAAAAACAAAAAAAAAGGCAATTTTGACATATTAAGAAAAGGCTTAATATCACCATGCAACTGTCAGTGCTGACAGTTGCAGCTGATGTCCTGAAAATCAAATGATGAAATAATAACATTGCATTTCAATTTGCCTTGACAATAGTGGAGGGCAAAATCCCTATAACAAAATAACCAACAGCAAAAGAAGGATTTTTTTGTAATTCAGATTTGTACACAAATGATAGAAAATCAACTCTGACATTGCTTTGGCAAATGTATTCAAGGCTGAATATTTGGCAATATGGCATATATTATTATTATTGCTATTATCAATATTTGTAATTATAGTTTATTTTAATTAAAGAGGATTCCTTACAAGGGCATCTGGGTAACTTGGTAATTTCAGAGAAATTGCAGTGTTATGGATGAGACCTCATATGATCTTGCTGCCAGATTTTAGATAAACCCAACCTTCTGATCACTTGGAGTCATTAAAGAGCAGAAGATTTTGGAAGAGTTGCACTGTAAAGTACCCACTGTGCTGGCCAAATTCCAGTGTGGAAAATTACATTCTGCTACTGACAATTGCCTCTTCTATTTCAAAAGCAAGACCTGTTTTCTTCCCTACTGTCCTAGATATTAGGCATGTGGCTAACCTGGAGCATGTTGCTAAATCCATCACATGCTTATCTGCCTTGCTGAACTGTCACCCTGATCCATTTATTAACGTTAAAGAAGTGTCCCATTTTTAATCAGTGAGCTGGCAATTTAGGTTCTGTACAAAATACAAGAAAGTATTACACAAAACATCCAGACCAGAATTTCAGAAGCTAATCATTCAAGAAAATCATGTGCTAGGTTTCTTGTGTTAATGATACCTCTGTGTCAGTGCACATTTCTTGTGTGCTGTGAAACATATTTGAACACAAACAGGACAGTCTTCCTTTAAACAGTTGAGGACTTGTACAGTTTTATGCACCAGCAAAAGTCCATTAACTCTGAGATGTAGATTTAAAAATTGCATTTTTTATTTATAAAGAGGAAGGATGAGAATTTAAAATTTTAAATTGGTCTTCTGCCAACACTGAAAATGGAGCAAATTTAGAATAATGTTAAAGCCCTCCACAAATACTTTAATTGCAAAGGCAAGTGATTAAAGCATCCTTAACTCTTTTTGAAGATAGTCATGTTGAAACAGAACCTAAGTCTTATCAAGTAATAAGATGAGTGTCAGTGGAAAGGATAATACATATGTGCAAACTGAAATTGTAATCAGCAATTCCAGAGCTCAAGAAGCAGCAGCTACTGTGGCTCATGAAAGCACCGTGGCATCCTGCAGTAGAAATGGCAAAGTACAGGAAGATCATTGTCATTATTTTAGTAATAGGACTGCAATTAGGATAGGAGTGTTTTTTCCTTTTTTTTTTTTTTTTTTTTTTTTTTTTTTTTTTGCCTGGTAATTACATATAGCATCTTTGATAAGATTAAGTGCTGTGATAAATTCTGCATTTTTGCTTAGCTTAAAATAACAACTGTACATGTTTTCAGATAAGCAGATAATTTAAAATCTCATCACCAAACTTATGTGTCAGAACTTACTCAGAGATTGAAATCAGTCAGATTCTGTTTCATGTTCAGGCATATAATTTTTGCAATGGAAAGAGATATAGTGCTTCCATAGCAACTCATTAAATACATAAAGTCCATGCCTTGAGAAATACTGACATTAACATGGATGTTCAGCTATTCTTAAGAATAAAGTTTTTTGGTTATGATTCATATATTATATATATAAAAATGTGCAAGTGTTTGTGGTATTTCCTATGGATGATTCAGTGAAACTTACTCTACGGGTGAAGCTAAAGACAATCCCTCACACCCATCTTAGGTATTGTACAAACTCTATTAGTAGATGGACATTTAATAGCTGTACAAGTGTATCTTAATGAACCTTAGGATGGTATAGTTTTCCTTGTAATTGCTGACAACTTTGTTGCTTTACGTTTGAGATCATGCATGCTTATCAGAGATGCCATTGACTTGTACTTGTTCTGTTTATTGATTACTTAATTAGTTTCCAAGATAGCTAATCAGGGACAAATTCAAGTGTTTAAGTGTCTCTTGCTGTGTCTTACTCTGAGCACAAAATGGTGAAGCAGCTGTGTGATTTGGAGAAATAGATTAACCCCACAAACTTAACTAGTTTGAATCATGGTATAGGGTACAAAGTTGGTGTAGCAATATGAAACTAATTTGGGGGAAGTTGATATGCTGACTCATCCTCTAAATAGATACTGGGAAGGAGGTTTTCTCAGCTTTCTGAGTGATCTAAGTGTGGGGATTTTTTTCCTTTTCCTTCTACACTGTTGTTTACTAAATGTAGCCTCTAACAGTCAGAATAAAAAGGTTTTTGCTCTAGGGATCTCTTTGTCACAGAAATAAAATCAAGCAAATGTCAACATTCTCTGTTACAAACATTATACATCACCAGTGAAGCTAGGTAAAGAATAGACTGTGGAGACTGATAGCTGTCTCAGAAATTTAAAAACTCAGCTTAAGCTAACACAGTGTGTTGTTTTGACAAAACCAAAATTATTTGTCTCTAACAGGCTCTCTTAAAGTGGTAATGAGTGTTTATCTTGAAGAAAATTGTGGAAAATATTGAGAAGAAAAACTGTTTCACACTAAGATATCATTTTAAAAAAAACCCAAAAGCTTGATACTACATTTATAGGTTTTATTAGAGACTGTATTCCTTAATGGATATCTCAGCATACTTAATGCAAATTCACATTATTTGAGCTTATTGAATCTGCTTTATAAAGCAAAGGGCTTGGTGTAAAAGGCAGCACACAGCTCTACCTATAAGAACACTAACACCATGCATAAGAATAGTCCATCTGTCTAAGCATTGTCCTAAATGTGGGCATTCTGTATTTATAATTAGGTATTACTATTTCCCATGCTGTTAAAATCTATAAACCCCTGCTTTTCCAGTTTTGTCCTCATAATAGAAAGGAACCATAGACTCATTCAGAAAACAATTTTTCTAAGGTTTTAATGAAGTATTTGATGTTAGTATACGAAAGAACATTCACTGCTACGTAATGGTTTACATGGAATTAAGGCCTTCCGGTGCCTGCTAACAGTGTCATCAAGTGTTCAATGTACTTTTAACAATTCTTTCTGAAAGATAATCAGAAAAGCACAGCACATTAGCAGGGATACATCAAAGTTTAATACGTTTTCTAGTGCTTTTCCTAATATAGACTGAAGAGTCCAGTACTCAAGAGTATGTCGTTACTGTCTGACGAGCTGCTCTGCCATGATACCTACAGCTGTTTAATATGAGAACAGAGCAATGGTGTTCAAGGCTCCTATTGTATCTGTAGGCAAGAGAGATGCAAAGATTCACTTAGCAATCAATCTCACATTTAAACTCAAAGGACACTGAACCAAGACAGCACTTTCATAGAAATCAATGGAAAAGAAAAGTGAAGGAGAAAAAGGAGGAAAAAAATTAATTTCCAAAAATCTTTACTCAAAATAATTTGCCACAAGTGAGACTTTGAAATAAGGAATATCTTAACTGCTGTCAGAAAATCATGCATCATATTTATTCTCAACAAATATATCAACCTGTGATTAACTTACACAGATATAAGAAATGTTAATTTTTTTTCTAAGACAACATGCATGCACGCCATCTACGTGATATTTAGTAACAGTGTATTGCTACTAAAATATTGATTCCTGTATCAATCACCATTCTAAAAAATAACAGTCTTGGAAGAGATCATGCCTAAATCTAGCGCTTGAAAGAGGATCTGTCTTCTGATTATGACTCAGCAGTAGTTTGCTTAATCTTCTGATATCAATTAGAAGGTGATATCAATAGAATTGAAGATTTTGAAACTCCTTAAGTTAAGGGGTAACCTTTTTTGTGCTGAGTCCAACTTTTTCCTCAAGTGTTTTTGTTACTGAAACAAGCAAGGTTTCAGATTTTATTCTGACTTTATGTTAACATGACAAAAGTTCAATATTTTTTTGAAGTATTCCTATTAAAATGCTTAGCCAGCATGGGCAAGTCCTATATATGAACAATTTTATAATTTTGCAATTGTAGGGGTTATTTTATTATTTGAAACCAGATTTCATATGAAAAATTATTAGATTGAATTCAGCAGCTCTTAGCGTAAAAATGTTTGGCCATTTCCATTTACCTACAGCAACAGAAGTGAAGTTAGCATGCCTCCATTGAATACCTCTAGTGTCTTAATTTCTTCATCTGCTTCTTCTCTAAAATGTGCAGACATCATAATTCTATGAACATTGAACTTATATTCAAATAAACATAACTGAATGTGGGACATGGGGCAAAACCAACTCAGTCAATATTACCACTATACTGGTATTTTTACCAGTTTCATATTTATGTCAAAAGAATCATTATTCTAACTAGTAGAAGTAGAGAAAGATAATCTTAAATTCATATATTTGAAGAAACTGAAATGTAAGCATATCCAGAAGAAACACAAAATATGTGTTGATTTTTCAAAAGTGTACATTAAGCCATTACCAAACTTTGTTGATGGAACGGAGAGAACACAAAAATATGATGGCATTGAAGTCTGGCAAAGAAAAACTGTGGAAACTTCAGACTAACTACTAATAGGATCAGAAAATTGGAAGAGTGCAAGATTTACTTGTTAGTATTTATGTGTCTTGCATAGCCAGGTCTTGTAATAGTTCAAGGACATAATCAGTGCAGCATCATTATAATCCTCTTGCAAACCTTAACTATAGACCAAAGGAGTAAAACTTACTTGTGGTAGTCATTTCTTCTCCCAGGTACACAGTGCATCCAGAACATCATCTACTTTCAACATTAAGAGACTTCACAATACAGTAAGAGATTCTGTATTATTATTAGCCTGTCCAAAACCCATTGGATCTAAAGGATGAATTTACTCAGCCTATTTGTGGTCAACATCAGGTCCCAAGTGTGAATAAAACAAATCTAGACACAAGGGGAGTTTAGAAAAATTCAAACTAAAAACTGGGATATGAATGGATATTTGATCATGTAATCACTATGCTCAATTGCTATTTTCTAGAAAGACATCTAGTCAACACGTTGATTTCCGAAAATAACCTGCTACACACTTTATTTTTTGATGCAATAATACCACACACTAAGCAATGTTCTGAAAAGTTGAAAAAGAGGTTGTCTAAATGCCAATCTAAGATACTCAGCATTATCTAAAGGAACATGCCAGCAGTTTCCTTAATTCTGTTGTTCTTCAAAACTGCCATATTAAATGGGACAAATGAATGGGTTACTTAATAAAGATTTGACATTTAATTATAGCCAGTCTCAAATCATCTTAACTTGATGATCAATCTTTTTAGCCCCAGCTTTAAAAGAGGTACATTCTAATGCATAGATAGACATTTGAGAAGTGAATGACTTTCTGTTCTCCCTAATGCCACTCAGGAATCACACAGAGGTGACAATAGCAGGACCACTTCAGAAAATACAGGAACAGCCTAGAACAAAGAGTTCCTGGAATCTCCAATGGTGCATACAGTAGCAAGGTGACGCTGCCTCCCTTCAATTGCCAAGAGCAAAAGATTATATCCTTGGAAATGTCAGGATTCATGGATTGCCAGCACAGCAAGCCTATAGTTTAGAAAAAGTCTTCTAATGTGGCAGAGTTTAATTTCAAATCCACCCCAGGATTCCTGTCCCTAATAGTGGATGCATACATAGATTAGATAGCTCTGCAAGGGTGAATTCATGTACATCTGGTTTTAATTGCAAAAGAGGATTTATTGGTGAGAAGCTTTTCTCAGTATGATAGTTACTGTTAACTCCATCTCTCTAGAAAATCATGCTATCTTTTATTTAAGGTAAAAATAATCCACTAAAAGCAGATGAGTTCAAAATTTATTAGACTTGGTAAATTAAAATTCTTCAGTCTATGCCTAAACAACTAAATTATACCCTTCTAACTCAAAACTATTGCATTTTAAATATTCAAATAAATTTCTTTATTCAATGGGATTTTTAGAAAGCTACAAGACCAACATATATTGGCAATTTGGGCTTGTTTTGTAAAGATTTAATACTGAGGAAGAGCAGAATGAAAAAGTAAAAAAATTGAGAATTATAACATCAATGTCATAATGCAGTTTCTTTAAAATCCCAAACTTTTTTTTTGTCCTTTATTTTTCTACAGTGCTGCAGATAATTAGAAATATACTTTGATTCTGATCAAGCAGAAATTGTTCTCATGCTAAATATATCTTTTCTGATAGAATGTAAAATCTTGGTCTTTTACTGGTGTATATTAGCTTTTTTTATTTTCTTTTATACACATGCATCAGAAATGAATTTTCCCAGTTAGGAAATAAATCTCAGGAAAAAAAAACCCAACACACAAGTGTATTGATAACTGTACCCTGTTGTACTTTTAGTTACTCCAGTGTATATGTCTGGAAGACCCTGTTTTCAAAGCTGAGTTCTGTGGAAGTGCTAAACTGTCCAACTTGTCATGTCTGGAACCATAAATATGTCCAGAGTCATGAAGATAAGAGTTTGTTTCTGTATGTTTGGAAAGAGAAAAATAAACTCCCCATATGGTCAAACAGCTTTTAATGATCTACATTTAATGCAGTTCCACATGTGGCTTGCCAGGTGAGAGGAAAACACTAAAGTGTCAAAATAAAAAGAAAAATCTCATTCCCCTCTCCAGACTGCTCAACCAGAAATGCAGAGACAGCAGAATTAGCACTTGTGTACAGGTGGTCCTGAGGCTGTTCCAGTCCAACTTGAGGGCTGCTCAGCAACTGCTGCTCAGAGGACTCCGCAGCACACAGCTAATGCTGCTTAAACAGCATTAACTTTAGCCCAGTTACCATGCACTGAGCTGTGCTAAAAATATGATGCTGCAGAGAAAGCCTGATTTTTGACTGTTAAAGCCCTGTCCTCCGTTATGCTGAGAAAGCTCAACTGAATACCCATGGAGATGCTTCTAAGGTCTATTAAGAAGGAACAGCATGAAGCTTGCATTCACATCAAAGATACTGTATCAGATCAGTGCTACATAACAAATTACCACAGTCTTAAATGGTGAAGAAAAAAACAGCATGGATATGGGAGGCTGATATAATTAATGTTTCCACTTTAATAGTTATCATTTGGAGATTTTTAGTTTCACAGTAGGTAAGTAGCTTAAAAAGATACTTCTATTGGGTGTTGTATTTTTAGTGTTGACTTATAGACAGTTGTTTGATGAATCAAGTTCCAACATTCATAATGATACTCAAAACTATAAACACACCAAATTCACACACCTGATCTCTTTTACTTGTCAGAGAACTATCTTTCTGTGTAGTATACTCACTGACTAATTATTCAAAAGCTTGTTGGTTTCTGTGGAGTCCGACTAACATCCAAGCTTCTTGACAATATGTTGGACTTTTTGTTTTATTTGTTTTGTTTTTAAGCAGCAATATAAGAACAATCAATTTAAAGATCCTAAGGAGTTCCTTTCTTAATCTCTGCATATGAAAATGAACTTGAGTCACATTGCAGACACTTCTATCTGGGATTCTTTCAACGAAATTCTCCCGTTCATACTACCTGTGTGACAGTCTGCATGCCTTCACTCACACCAGACTCTTCTGAGTCATGTCCACAGACAGGACAAGAGCAATGGACTCAAACTGAAGAATGTGAAATTCCACCTGAATGCAAGAAAGAACCTTTTCTATTGTAAAGGTGGTTAAACACTGTCATAGGTGGCTCAGAAATATTATGGATTTTCCTTGGAGATATTCACAAACCATCTGGATGTGTACTTGGGCAAATGGTGTAGCTGACCCTGTTTGAGCAGGGGGATGTACTTGATAATCTCAAGTGGTGCCTTCCAACCTCAACAATTCTGTGATTTTAAAGTATCATGAAGAACTCTATGCTATAATTAAGCAGCTGTGCAGTTTCTAGTTTCTGAAATAGTTCAATGAGTACTTGCTTGGGACTGCTGTGTCACAACCATCATGCAGCAGCTATTTCATCTTGTTTCTATTCTATTCACATCTGAAAACTTGCTCTCTTGTGAAGCCATATCTCTCTCTGTGGACTTTACAAGAAGCTGAGATACATAGCAGTATTGGTGTTCAAAGTTCATTGATATGAGAGCAAGATGATGGCAAATACTAATCTGATGTTTACAATTTTTAAAATGCACCTATAGTGCAAGGGGAGCCTCAAGAGGCTGGTTGATCCATGAGGAAGGATGAGCTGGGAGTTCAGAGTAAGTATGGAATGGGTAGGGCAGTGATGCATCAAGGTGGGAGGTGAGAGAGACAGGATCTATTAACAGTTGCAGACAAGATGAGGTGAAAAGTTAAATCCAAGGTGAGCTCAAAGAGTCCTTCAGGAAGGGAGACAAGACAACTTACAGCATAGGTGCAAGCTCTGTCCAGGAAACCCACAAACCAGGACATGAGGAGACAGGTCTGAGCTCAGGGACACCTACAACTTAATTCAAGGCAAGTCTGCATCTCCAATCATGAATTTGAACAAAACCCCTGTGCCCACAGGCAGAGGAGGTAGATGTTAGTAGAATATGTTTCCTTTATGTACTGTTTATATGTAACAATGATCTGAAAAAAAATTTCATTAAAGCAATTATTTTCAGAATTGTGTTTGCTGATTATAGTCAGAAGTATTTATCAATCATTAACATGATGTGTTTATCCTTTTCATTAGTTTTCTTTCCTCTTATAAAGGTATACAGTAGGAGTGATTTTCACTTTTCTTCTTGGCAACTGGTAGTTCTATTGCATGTATGCAGTTTTAAAGAAAAATCCATATATTTAATTGGGGTTTTTTTCTATTATTATTATTATTATTTTGAAGCACAAAAGAATGGAGGTATGAATGAACTGCTTGTCTGTTTAAAACACCTTCCTTGAGCTTCTCAGGATCCCAGCCAAAAGAAAAGCCCTGGCAATAAGAGGTAGGATATGAATGAAACCAAGCAAAAATCAGATAATCAAGCAGATCATAATTTTCTATCAGAAAGAGTTTTTTTTTTAGGAGTGTGAGTCTGAATCCTGTTCAGTAAAAGAAAGATATTTCACTGACTTCATTGTCCCAAATGTGCAACACCAATTCACACATTGAGACAAGGCATTTCTATTTTTTTATTCTAGCTTGCTTGAAGTAGGGAGCTGGGTGATAGCCCACAAAGGGATGGGTCCCAGACCACAAAAACTTTACATTATTTCTACATTATAAACAGCAAAGGTATCAGCTTTCATTGGTTACAGATTACATAACTTTTTTGATGCTTAGTGTTCAACCACCTATTTGCTAGTTATGCCACTTACGTCTCATGCTACTTAGTCTGCATTCACAGTCCTTTGCTCCATTTGATTTTGGGGTCCATTGTGAGTAGTCTTCCCTTTTCCTTAAAACAAGGGATTAGCCAAGCATATGACGTTCATAATGTAATTGCTTAATCAAAACTGTCTAACTATAGCTATTGATTAACAACTAAAAAAAAAATAATGTTAGTTTCTTTTAAATGTGGAAGAGCTCAGATCTTGAGGGGCTTGATATCAGCTTTAGTAGACATAGGTTGTATCCTGGTGCAATGTAAATGAATAGAGTCTGTTGGCAATGACACGTTTTGATATACAATATCCAGTTAGTCCTGAGATAAGAACTAAAAATTAACTTGTGGGTTGTACCCCCTTGAGTCTGATTTTTTTATTAGATATGAATAATCTTAGGGTTTTTTTCCACTGAACCAGCTTTTCAAGGGCTCTTCTAGTGGTAGCCATGCAGTTTTAATACACAATGAACATTCATTGCAGCAACATTAATAAGGCAGACGTTACACTTGAAATAATGCCTGCCTGCCTTGATTCCTGGTTTGTCCTTATGTAAGCATTAATTATGTATGTCAACAACAATCAGTTTAGAGTATAATTGCAGGTATGACAAAAGGTTACTCTTTGCAATTATATACTTGAAATATAATGTCTTCATAGTATTGGTATTTTAATTACTTCAAGAGCATCAAGAATTTCTTGGACCACCCTTAGTTTAACTATATAAACAAAAAGGACTGTCTATTATAATTATTATGTGTATATGTTTATCACACTAACTAACAGATTGTTTGGGTTTTTTCATAGCAAATGACACAGATGTTTGTTGGTGATTTGGAACAAAGTTATAGATATTTATAGAGATATATTTCACTCCAATATGTTAAATGAATTACTCCATAATATGTCTTTTTGAAGATACACCTAACACTTTATGTCAGACTGTCTCAATTGCAATAATTTGGATAAAAATTTCTAGTGCCAAAGCCATTTGGGTTTTTTCATAGCAAATGACACAGATGTTTGTTGGTGATTTGGAACAAAGTTATAGATATTTATAGAGATATATTTCACTCCAATATGTTAAATGAATTACTCCATAATATGTCTTTTTGAAGATACACCTAACACTTTATGTCAGACTGTCTCAATTGCAATAATTTGGATAAAAATTTCTAGTGCCAAAGCCATTTG
>NW_008657830.1:0-65543 GCF_000695815.1 Acanthisitta chloris | reverse complement strand
ATTCTGTTAGCTGCAGATCCTGTGTATTTTCCAGGGTCTACAGTCACAAATTTGACATGGCTTTTTTTTTTTTAGATCCTTCTTGTTTTCATTTGTTTTACTTGCAAAGCCAAATCAAGTGTGCATTTGTCATCCATTACAGATGTATATAAATACTGTTAAAAACAGGAAGTGTTATTCTGATACAGCATTTCATTATTTTTACAATCAGAAAGCCTCTCCTAATATTTCATACCTCTGCAAATTAGAATTATTTTTGTGCTATTCCCAGTGGACATAGAGGAGAACTGATCAGTATTTTGATGTAATAGCAAAATTGATGGAAGACTGCTTTCATGCCACCACTTCTCCTTCACAGTGGACTTTTCCTGTTTCTTCAGTTTTTCTACACAGATCATGTTTTATAATCTTCTGATAGTTTCACATACCTGTGGTTAGTATTAACCTCCTTTATCCTTCCAATTCGTCTTTGGACATACTTAGACCCATATCCAGGATCTTCATCAACATCTAGCTGAATGTTCTCTGTTCCTTTTGAAACATTTCCTTAAACCTGTCAGAGTGGCATTGTTTTCTCTTGAAACCATAGCATGTTGCTATTGTTTGACCAATATGCTGTTTGAGGGACAGTATAACTTCTAGGTAATTTTTTGCTGCACTGCTGCATAGCTACTTTTCTAAAAATATTTCATCACCTGCTCCTTAGAGCTGACCTTTTGTTCTTGTTCAGCTCAGCCACTTGCACCACATAGTTGGTCTCTCAAAGGTAGAGCATGAATAGTTATAGACCAAATACACTGTCCTTGAAATAAAGGAAAAACCAGTAACTGTTACATGTCAATTTTTTTTAAAAAAAAAAGAAGCCAGGAAATGATATCTGCAAGACAAGGTTTGCTTCAGACACTCAGTCTCAAAACATAACTGTAATCTTTTACCAAAGTAAATGATGACTTTTTTCAACATATATGTGATTATACTTATGGTAACACATAAAGTATATTTTTCTTGCATACATTGAATTCAGGCTCAGCATCAGGAACAACCATAAGGAAAAGTGTCTTTTGAACTGTAGCATAATATCACAGTCACAAATGGTGAGATTATGAGATGCCTCTTTCTGCAGCTGAGTGAATACATTATACACCACCAGTACAAGATTTATATTTTCTAGAGTTTCCAGAGATTTATTTTTTTTTCCTAGACTGTTTTACTTAAAATTAACTACATAGAGAGGAATATAAATTGCTATAAATGACTTGTTTTTCTGCATCTGTCTCTACCCTACCATTAGTGTATTTGGGGCATCTGGAAAAGGCTGTTTGAAAAGTTTCTCATATGATAACTTACATTGAAATGTCTGAAGCTGACAATGAACTGAAGTGATTAAGCTAAAATGGATAGCTTCTTTTTTAAGCTGTTTAAAGGATATAAATATATGGAAGATAATTATTAAGACCTTATCAGATTTGAAGTTATAGAAGGATTTCTTAAAAAGAGAATGACTTTTTATCTACTCATGCAATTTAACACTGCAGTACATTAATAAAACATCTAGCACTTTCAGGAAAGGTTTATAATTAGTTGTCAGCACTTAACTGCTAATGACAGCTGTAAAGAATATACTCTTAACTTACATTTTATGCAGGTACTAATGGTTAAAGTTAGAAGCATAATTAGCACACCAGGACATGATGAATCATGCTGCTATTGATTTTGTTGCAGTCAACTTTATGCTTCCATGCCAAAATTGTTGCATTGATTATTGTTGTGGCTAGTGGTATGCAACCCTTACATCAGATTTCTGTCTAGACAGTAACAACTTCTATAAAATATTTACTAAGAGTCTCCATGACCCAGGAATTTTCTTGAAGCTTAGTTTCTCTTGCTTATTTTCACTTTAAAGACTGTCAGCAACTGAAAATGCTGTGCAATTTTCTGATTTGGAGACCTTGAATAATCTTCCCCTGGAGACTATATTTTTTAAATATTGTTTTCCAGTATGCAGAATATATTACAGAATGGAAGAATGTTAGTATATTGTGTTTATTAATCATAAAGAGGATGCAGGATACTGTGATCTGTTAAGTACATTTCACAGAAGCAGAAATTTAGCTGGAACAAAAACACTTAAGCCAGACATCTTGAATATAAAGAATACACTGTTTCTAGAATAAAATATTTATTCCATCAGTTAGCTCTGAGGAATTAAGACCTAGATGATCTTTCATGTGGGGAATGCTGTGCAGAGAACATCAAAATCTGTCATATTCTAAACAGGTTTTGTTTTCATTAAAATGTTGCCTATCCATGCAGTTGAATATTATAATTGAGATCCTCGAAAGCAATCTTTCTGGAAATGGGAGCACAGGAGAGTAATCACATGCTCTCCTCCAGGCTTCTGGGATGATTTAATTCAAGTGAGATGCAGAGTGGCTTAGGCCAGAAGCACATGGAGGAAAAGAGAAAGAGAGAAAGGTACATCCTGATATCTGAGGCAGCTGACTTGGCAATTAAAATAAGGGAATGTCAAGCCCGTGGACAGTTTTTCCAAGAATCTTCATTCTTTGATATAATAGCTACAACTGTATATGTACTGATATTTGGACACAAAAAAGGTTATTATATGGATGTCTAGTTTGAATATGCTGTTGGACCCATTTTTATACTGAGCTCATATCCCTGAATTTCAGAGGAAGGAAACCCAGATACAGTGCAGGGAGGGAAACCCAAAACCCTAACAGGTGCTTTCAGTATGTTCACACCCCATTGAGAAAAAAAACCCAAAACAAGCAATCAGGACTTAATGGGGTTTATGAACCACATATGCTGTACTGTTGGTCAAGGAACTGGTAAATGCAGCAATGTTTCACCATGCTTAGGAAATAAATTATGATATGTGGAATATGGGATATTTCTTCAATTACTTTTGGGGGCAAAAAAAGACAGACAAGGAGATCCATTATCAGGATCAGAAAAAGAAATATTTAAATGCTTCTTTATTCATTCAAGGTAAACTCTGCTTGAGTAAGGTTTGTTACATGAATGAAAGGAGTAACATGGCAATTTTATATGTAGATTTAAGCTAAAGAAAACATGTCCTCCAATTTTATATCATATGAGATATTGCTAGAACAGTGTTTGTAAGCATTTGATATAATTCAAAATGCCAGCTGAATCAATACCCACCAGTGTGCTCAGTATTTATGCGAAGCCATGTGAATGTGACTTGCTTTGTATATGGATTTTAGAGAGGTCTATTTGAATTAATAATCTTATGTGCATGCAAATACATGGGTTAGAGGAAACAAGCATATTTGCTAACCATTGTTCATCATTTGTCATTCTCAGTTTTAAAAAGATTTCATCATCTAGTGAAGGCACCAACATTGCTATGTGCCTAAGGAGGCAAATAACACTAGATAGCAACCAGCAGAAAGCTACATTGAGTGACATGCAAAAACCTCATAGATCAAAACATTTTGTGTTATTTACTGAATACTTGCTATGATCACACAACATGTACAGAAACTGGGCCATATTTTGTAGTGGTTTATTGACAAAAAGAAAGAGTATGATTGTTATTTTTGGGGGTTGTTTTGTTTTGGGATTTGAGCTTTGTTTGTTTGTTTGTTTTGAATATTTAAATCAGCTTTACAATTTAGACGTAGTCTTTCTAGGTCAAAAAATTTTCCTCACATTGCAAACATATGGCCACTGTTAATACTAAATAAATAATAATGGAAATCAAAGTTCAGAGAGGGACGAAGTCAATTGCAGAGGTGTAGAGAAACATCTTTTTACAATGCCCTGTGTAGCTACAGAAAGAGAAGTCCTCAGAGTGAAACATGAACACTGAACCACAGGAGAGGGTCTGAAGTCAGAAGTCATAGTACTGGGGTGTTTGTAGATACACAACAGCTTTACACTGCAATCAGACCTGAAATAAAGAGAAAATGCCAAACATTTGTATTCTAGTTTATAGCCCAGTAGAAACATTTTAAAAATAAACAAGTTCATTGGGTTTTTATTTCAAGCAGAAATCTACCAAATTATATTGCAAAAAAATCTGGAGACTTACTGAGCTGATAGTTTGTTCAGTTGCTACTGTCTTCTTCCTAGTATTTAAAAAATATCCCAAGCAAAAGGCTGAATTTCCCAATCCCACCGGAACTGATTTATAATAACAGGATGTTGGGGAATCCCCATTTATGCATCTGGTTTTATGAAATAAAAATAAGCTATAACATTTCTGCTATGAATCAGTAACAAAAAAAGGCTATGTTGAGAATAGGTAGAAGATCCCCTATAAATTTAATCAATAAATGTGTTTCAACCTCTACTTGGAAGCTTGGAAAAACTAAATATCTCTACTGGGTACTCATGAAAGCTAATGGTTTCATGTGAGCTCTCAGTCTGGAACAAAAACCTTATTGATGGAAAAGGAGAAGAAAATAGATTTGGGAAATAATAGCTAAGGATACCAACAAATAAAAGAGATTTATTAACAGTCTTGCTGTTTCTTGGGCAGTAGGTTTTTCCTTTGTATTCCCATCTGTCAGATGGGGCAAAATAATAAAAGACCTTTCATGTGAATTGTCTGAAAAAAATGAGGTTTCAATTAGAATTTTTGTTGATTGAGTCTTAGTGCTGTACCACTGTGGTATAGATGACTTTAGATGCATAGCTGCAGTGGATCTAAGGACCCTTGGAGGATAGGATTAGATGGGCTATTTCAGAGACACAAGATTACAGACAACTCTTTTGGCTGAATAAAATTCAGGTCCTTCAGCCGCTTATATTGCCTCAAACCATCCTTGTAACTTTCCATTGGGTTTGTTCCAGTTTTATTGCTCTAATTTGTACTGGGGAACTGCAACTTGGACATGGTACTCCAGATGCAGCAGTAAACTTGGACATGGTACTCCAGATGCAGCTTCATAAGCACAGAGTAAAGGGGATAGTCAGCTTCATTTACCACTCCCAAACAAAAGCAGGACCTTAGCTGAGCTGGTATTATTTTGTGGCTGCCTTCTGCAATTTGGACTGTGGTGTTCAACCTAAGTCTTTCCCAGACCTCTAGAAGTCTTCAACATGCAGCAAAAGCACTCCTCACACACATTAAGTATGTATACTTTTTTAAAAGTAATAGTTTTGCCTTCACAATGCTTCAGGCTCTCTCTTCCTCAGTTACCTGTTCAAGACAAGAAGCCAACTTTTTTCCACAACATCACTGAAGATCTGAGCAGGCCTACTACTGCACCACACCCTCAAATAAGTATGTGGTTTATGTCTTCGCTTTACTTGAAATCTGTAATCTTGATTTTTTTTTTCTGGAAGGCTAGCAATTAATATATACTGATACTATTAATTCTTTATTTATTTTGCCACTGGCTGCAGTATCCAAACAGATACAAATTAAAAATAACAAAATTTTTACCCTTCTTCTGGGAAAGACAAATGTTTTAAGATAAAATAGTCCATACAGCTTTTAAAGTGAAGAACCTTTCTGAAGATTATCCATCTATGTAGCTATTATAGCTGGATACATAACATTTATGTTATTCTTTTTGCCTATATGATACCAGTTTAGAATAAGAGTGAGGGGTTTTTGATAACTTTTCGGTACATTGCATGAAAAAGAAATATGACCGCAGAAAACATCTGATAAATTAAATTTGACATGTTTTTTATCTATATAAAATGGATTCTGAACAGCTGGTAATTGCAAATATTTTAGCAGTCATTTTTGATGCGGAATATTGCTTCTGTGCTCAACATTAATGAGATGTGAGTTGTACTTCATCAAATTGACAGTTCTTAGGTTTTTTTTTTTGATGAGCACGTGATACACTTCTCAGAACAGTGGATAATGGACACATTTACCTGTAAAGAGAAGAAAAAATTCATAGTTTCATTACCTGCTAGTGACCTACTTTGGCCATACATTACAAAGCTGTGCAATCAAATCTGTGGTTACATAAAAATAGAATAGATGGAATAATTATGAGTAAAAATAAATAGAAATCTATTCATCATCATCATCATCATCATAAAAGAGCTTTTTCTCTAAAGGAATAGGAAATAAAATTCACATTTTAAAAAGAGAATGTAGACCTAGAATCTATTCAAGAATTTAGGAACATTTACCTTTACTTAATGCCTAGGATTTCCTATTATGTAAGAAGTTTTGCAGCTGTATTTATTGTATTGAGTCTGTGTCATTCTTATTAAAAAACAAGCTGTGATGGTACATGAAAGTAGCTGTTGGCTCATTAGAAGTTTCAGAGAGAAGTCAGAGGGAATTTTCAAATATTTAATGTTATTCACCCACATAAGTAGGATTAGTGCCTTTGATTTCACTGTGAAAGGAATATAAAGAGACTATGACTGTTCATACTCAAGTCTAGGGGGATGATTACAAAACTATCCACAGTTGCCCCAGTCAGATGCATATATGATTTTTTAATAGATCTCCATGAGGTCAGTGGATGAGCTTTTATGTCTCAGTATTACAGTTCTTGGGTATTTTTAATTGTGAGTCACAGTTGGATATGCACACACTGGCATGTAAAATTAATCTTGCCACCCTTACCTGGGGCCCAATCCTTTGAATTTCTTCTTCTGGTGGTAAGCCTCCAAAACAGTCTAGAAAATCCCAATAGAAGAAAAGACTAGGCATTTATAAATTGATTTATCAGCACTGCTGGTGGAGACTGGAAAGGTAAACATTTGATATAATGTCATGCTCCTGACTTCCAAATGTAAAAACATAATGATATGTAAGTAATCACATTCTATCAATTGAAATTAAGAGTTTTGTATGGTGGGTGATGGTCACAGCACAGGAAACTGGTAAATAGGAAATTGCTAGATTTGAGTCTCTGTGGTGTCTAACTCCAATGGAATGAAATGGAGGTGTACTGAAGAATTTACTTTGGATTTGTAGAAAAAGTAATTGCTGTACTTCTCATTTTTCTCTGTAAATGACAAAAAAATATGTTAAAGGGATTCATCTGCTGTGAATAAAAATGCAGGGGACTCAGATAGGAAAAACTTGTTGTCTTTTAACATTGGAGTAAAACAATTTGGATAAAATCAAGTAGGAGACCCCCAAACCTTCTAGTCTATTTCATTTTCTTTGGTTTTTTTCCATTTCATTTCCTACCTTTTTTTTCCTATATTCTTGGTGGCACACCTGTTTTAAAAGACCTGTATACATTACTTGGTCACTGGTCATAAGCTGAACCCAAATATTTTTTCTGCCTCCTCCTGTGTTCAAGATACAATCATACATGAGGGTAGCTTGCTCCCACAGAATTCTACAGTGTAGTCCAAAAGTTAAATTTAGAAGCATCCAATGTTACTACAACTATCCAAATATGAAAATAGAAAACACTAAGTCAATATCTATCAGAAAAAATATTTCTGATGTAGATAAAAGAATGGTAGTGCTGTAGTGTTCCAGAAACATTCCAGAAACCCAAGTTTAAAGTGTAGGTATTCTAAACAGTACAAATACACAGTAAAACTATCTTAGGGATGTTAGCCTAAATATAATCTGATCCTATTGTCCGCATATGCATCAAGGAATTAAAAATATCATTGACAGCAGTGCTGGTACATATAAAAATCAATTCATTTCAGACAAGTATTGGAAGGAGTTTCCTGAAAATTATTGCAGTCAGGTTTTGGATTAGTTTCCTCAGATGAGTTATGAGGAGCCTGTACATGTTACAGAAGGGATTGCTGGCTGCTGGTGACAGCAGAGCATACTGCATTATATCATTAAGAAAATCCCTTTGGTTTAAGTATTCTTCATTACAAGGATGCATGCAGGAAAAAAAAAAAAAGGAGACCACGTGTTATAGAATATGGAGAAAAAACCAAGCTATTTGGTACTGATGGACTTCATATTATTCATCTATTTAAGTTCTTTGTATAGGCACTCTAACTATGTTTTCTAAATTTTGTGCATTCAGTGCTACAGGTCAGCAAGCACAGTCCTTTAATTCTGTAATATCTATTTATTTTTATCAAGAACATTTGATAAAGGGGAAAAATTATCCTGGGGGAATGCCTAACATATCTCTTTATGAAAAATAATAATAAACAAAATTCTTTCTCACTCATACAGCTCTTTAATTTTTTTTTGCGTTCTGTAAGACTTTATAAATGCTACGTAATAAAACTGGGAGATCTTCCTTGTTATTTCAGGCAAATACCTTATATACAGTAATGCCATCATAAGAATCTCCAAGGTAAGAGACAGGAAAAAATCCTGGAGCCTGAAAGATTCATGGTAGAGAACTGAAAAGTGCTGAATGCAGAATAGTACCTTGATAGCCATCAGGTCTGTGAATCAAACCATGACAACACAGGAACGTGATAGCTAGGTGAATGTAAGCTCACAGGATGTCTAATAACAATAAATGGAAAGCATATATGCTTTAAACTTGCTGACTACCAGTCTAGGCTACTACAAATGTGAAATCTTTATGCCTTTCCAAACATTCTCTGTCAAATAAAACGAGAAAAAAACCACAACCCAATGACTGCTGTTTAGGTTGGAAGGGATCTCAGTGGTTATCCAGTTCCAAGCCCAAACTCCGTGTTATTTGATTTTGAAAATTCAACCCTGAAAATTTCAGGCTTTCTGTTATTATGCTGGATAAATCTTAGAAACTTAAATCATTTAGCTGACAATCTTATGCTCAGTTCAGAATGACTGTATGATCCCAACCATCCATAGTGCTGTGATCCTCATATTTTGGCTGAAGTTAGTAAGAACTGTAAAACCCAACATTTTGCCCTTCAGGAAAATCATATACTTAGCAAATATATTACATAATATCTCTCTGAAAGATGTTAAAATATCACTGTATCCTCTCTCTTGCTATAGTTCTTGTTTTTTTAAAACAGAAATGTCTAGAGTTACACCAACACCGGCAGAGAAAGAATGTTCCAGTCCCATAAACTAGAATTTTATGAGTCTTGTTCAGAAGGCACGTACACGACCTCAAATTTTGTAACATAGAAATGAAAGATGATTTGCAGTATGTCAAAAAGTAATTTGATATGCCTACATTGTATGCCCACAGACTTCTTCTTGTGGATACATTAGTCAGTGAAACTGATGGCTGCATTCTACATAACATATATATGACATTCTATATAACACCAAAACCTAGTAAATCATCCCATAGCTAGTCAGTTTTCTTTGTAGTCTAATTTATCTGTAGGTTGAACAAGACATCCTCAAATAGAATTTAATCCAGTCCTTTTTTTTTTGTTCTGTGTGTTCTACTTTCCACATCTATATGTCATAGTCCATTATTTAAAAATGAAAGTTCACTATGTCATTTTGTCTGAGTCTATTAACTTGACTGCAATCCTGCCTGTTTTGTCTGAAAAAACATAGGTCCTCCTCAGGGTTTCCAACCAGATGGACTACTGCTAGTACATCGAACTGCCAGCCAAGAGAGCTGATTTCTGTCAGGCACAAATAAGGGTTGGAAAATGAATTTTCAGATACAGTCTGAACTGAACAGTCTTTTTAGCAGTGTTGTTTTTCCCACTCATTGCCTTAAAAACTAGGAGCCCATACTTTATTTCAAAGTAGAGTACCATAAGGATGAAATTTCTACTTTAAGTAGTCTTTTTAAAATGTAGGTATTTCTCAGACTGCCTCTAAACTTTTGTTTTTCTCTAATAAACTCTGAAAAATTTGAAATATTAATTTCTTTGCTGTTTCAGTCTTACCATACTCTGAATCTGCATCATATTCTGCTCATCACTATCTTTTATGCATCCCAATTCCTCACTTGTAAGGCTAGCTGGTCTAATTTTGAATGTGAGATAACAGTTACTGTTCTAGAATGATCAGTCACCTTTTCTTTCTTTGGATTTCTGTTTGTTCGGGAGGTTCGGGTGGTTTTGGTTTTTTTGGTTGGTTGTTTGGTTGGTTTCATTTGATTTGTTTTCCTTTAGATCCTCCTGATATAAATATTATAAATGTTTTAGACAAAATTTTCTGTATTAACTAATAAACCTTTACTTTGTCTTTCAGAGGGTGGGAATAACATCCTTATATGTTTGACAATTTTGCCTTTTAACTGAAAAAAACAGTGCTGATGATGTGCAGTACTGATATTTGTTCTCTTCTAAGAAGTTTAGGAAGGCATCACTCTATTCTTAAGTAGCTTAAATGATGGAAGTTAAATTACAGAGGAGATATGGAGAAGAATTTATTATTTTCTTAGCACACCTTTCCTATTTTGAACACAATCACAGTATAATATATGTATTTCAAGGCTTGGTAGTTTGACACTAAAATCAACAATATTGCTGTTTCTCTAAGAAGCATCCCATTCTTTTTGTACCTAGACATCTGAATAAGGACAAGAATCAATATCTAGATGGGGCATATGATTGCACATTCTCTTCAAGGCACAGTCTCAGGAGTAAAATGTGCTTGCTGATATACTGTTATTGGTTGGCCATATGTTCTGATTCTGTTTATGTAGAAATAAACACCCTGCATGTGCATTGACATTTGAAAGTTGCATTCTCACTTACATGTAACATATGCATTTCATTCAAGGTATATATTCAGAGCATTTAGAATATTCTTATTCTGAAAATGTAAAAAGAATGTCCAGACTCTAATTTGATTCCCCATATTGTTTTTGCCTACTTCTCTATGCATAATTATTTTATACTGGTGACAAAGACTGAGACTGAATCCGAAAATATTGAAAGTCAGGTTAAAATTACTATAAGATTTGATAGGTTTTGCATCAGGTTGCAAAGACCAACTCTAGCAGATTATGTGGAAACAGGCTAAACTTTTCTTAGAACTGGTGAATTGCAAGATGACTTGTCATGGACCTCTGTCATCATGAGTCATAACAGATTCATATAGGGGGGTTAGGACAATATTAACATAACCTAATAGCACAGAATGTCAAATAAATGACAACATACTAAAACCAGACATGAAATCAATGTTTTGTAGAGTGGATACAAGTCCCTGTAGTAGAGTAGTCCCTGTAGTCATAAAGAGTGTGACTAGTATTCTAAGGATTCGAGATGGAAGTTTAGGGTCTAAATAATGCAAAGGTCTGCACTGCAAAAATAAATAAGGAGTCTGAGCTAAGACAGCAAATAAAATTAATACAGATTTTATTGTTCTTAAGAAAGTAAGAAGTGCTTAGACTTAAGAGATATAATAAATCCTTTATTCTACTTGATCAAATCAATCCCTTTCAAGAGTTGACATAGGGGGTCACTAAAATTTTGAGTGGATTTATCTATGTGTTTCATTAAAATGATCACAAGTAGCTAATGTTAAAATTAGAGATAAAAGACCAAAACTATATTTAAATTGAGTCTTGGCTCAATGTGTGAATTTTAGATACAGATTAATTTAGATTTTTTTTTTGTTTTCCATAGCAACATACAAAGATGATAGACAAATAATTCACTTACAGGTGTTACTCTGTAGGACACTTTCATGTAAGTTCATGATTTGCCACAGATTAAAAAAAATATAAAATAAATTTTTGAAAAATGAAAAAAGAGGGTACTAGAGAAGGAGCCTAAAGAAAGTATATGGAATCATTGTTACTGACAAACTTTTCTGGTACAGCAGGAGAAGTTGCATATACTTTGTGCCTACTGTTCCACTCCAGTTTGTAAGAGTCTGGGAAATGAGAGTATATAAACAAACAAGGAACGGTGGGTACTTGAGAAGAGTCTATGCTTCCATATCTTGGCTTAGAAGAAAAGGGAGGTGTTCTGACTGAACTGAAACTGGAGCATTTGTCGAAACATTAGGACCTGAGGACATCTGTGGAGAGGTGAGCTAGGATGCAAAAACAAACGAGGTGAAGGTACTGACAGTAGGGAGAGACTAAGCACATAGAATAAATGAAAATTGAACAAGTCAATAGAGAAATTAATCTTAACAAACCCAGAAAATTTTAGGGTATTTATGTTAAGGTTTTCAGAGAGTTTGCTGCTGTTTTGGCAATGTTTTTAATTTGTATATATGTTTTCCCATATTAAATAATAAATATTTAAGTAATATAATGCTTACAACTCATGCAGATCCAAAATGTAAAAAAGAACCCACGACTGACAGAACCAGATGGAGTAAAAATTAACAAATGTGAAACTTTACCACTGCAAATAATAGAAAAAAATCCAAACATAAATTGTAGAAAACAGATGGTAGAACTTATCTTCTACAGTGAAGAAAATATAACAAAGTATTGCTATAACTGCTCTGGATGTTCCATTTTCTGGTGTCCAAGCAGATGCACATTAACAACCTCTTAATAGTAGTAAGCACTATATATTTATCAGAGCCTTTTAATACCTCTCTAGTAAGTTATTCGAAGTTGAAGTCACTGTATTTTCCAAATACACTCTGACAGTCTTAGCTTTTATGTCTTGGCAAGAAAATTACCACTGGAATTCAAGGAAATGAAAGCTGAAATAAATATTGCATTCCAATCATTTATTCAGACAGTTTAAGACAAGAGACCAATTTACAAACTAGAAGTTTAAAAGACCGATAAATATCAACTAGGAGGAAATAGAGGGAGAATCCTTATAAAAAGCACTTCTTAATCCTGCATTGCTTTGCCTGACAATACATATGTCAGAACATATATTTTAGCTGTTGAACTAGTGGTGCCATTTATGAATACAACTTCTTTGGTTGCAGATCAATCAAGAGAGACTTTTCCTTACTTCACAATGTTCCTGAAGGTAGCTTCAGCTATATCATCTAGAGAAGTATTGTGCCTCTTCTACCCTCTTGCTATTGGCAATAATGGAAGCAAAATGAAAACAGAAGAACAATGAAAAAAAACACTGCCATGTCTGACTCAGACTGCCTGCTCCTCACAGGCTGAAATGAGCCTGGCTAAAACTACCTATATGTGCGAAATATTTCTAGTGGGCTGCTGAATTACTTTTCTTTTGTCTCCAAAGCAGAGAGTCTTTTCAAATTGATCAGATAAATGTGCTACACTCTGAATTAGCTCAATATACCACCAAACTAATTCCACGTCCAACACTTTAGAGTGAGAAAGCTCCCTGTGATGCCCCAAGGAACAGTAATGTGCTCAGAGTGCAGCTGAGGCACACAGGTTGTATACAACAGATGGTAACAAGCATGTGTTTTAGGCAAAGCTGCTTGACATTTACTCTAAGTGTTACTTTTTCTTAATATATTTTCTTGGTGTTTTCACTACATTGTCAATGTTCATTCAAAAGCTGAGGAGTGATTGCTTCAGACAGGAAGACTGGTAAGGAGCCCTATTTGGCAGGAGCCACTTATTCCTCTCTCAGCTGGATATTAACACACAGCAGAGACATTTCCCTGTGTAGTAGTTTGGAAATTATAACTTCCTGTTTCTCACTAATGGGATATTAGTTGAAAAGAAGAAAAAGTTGAAGAAAAAAATAATCTATCAAATTCTCTACAGAAAATTGCTTTGCTAGTTGCCCATTAGAAACACTTCTAAGGGAGCCATCTTAGCTCAGGCCCCTGTGAAAGATTTCCTACCACATAGAATAAGTAAACCATTACTTTCTGAAATCATCACTGCATTTATGAAACTTATCAGGTGGTGAAGGCAAAGGGCATTCAATATCCCAGCCATCTCTTTGCTGCTGTGAGCACTGAGTACCTCTACAGTGTCAGGTACAAATGAGCTATTCAGCAGCTTTGCCATACCTGCACTCGTAGACCCCTGAGTTTATGGCAGATATGCTAATGTGAACATAGCCTCTCCTGCTTTATGTTGATACACAGACTCCTTTCTATACATATTCAGGGTATTTGAGATTCGACCTTTAGGGAAGGTATCCTTTTAAGAGTAGAAATTGTGATGAATGTCAGGAAAACTTGTGAACGACTATAATAAGCAGAGCATAGTCACAGCAGTCCTTGACCTTCCAATGTCATCTTGCACCTCATTTTCATTATTGCATATGTGTTTCTTGCCAACATTTCACAAAAACGCTTTTGTCTGAAACAGCTCCCTAGTGTGGAGATGTATCAAGCTCCATTAAAAATGAAGCCAGCTGTACTGTTTATATACTGCAGTGTTTATAGGTGTATTAGATTGTTGGGGGGTTTTATTTTATTTTGAATGAAATTTTATGTGATAGATGGGAGAATGTGGTTTTTCATAATGTAGATACTCCTGAGAGTTGCCATTGTCAGGGACCTAAAAGAAGGGGGTTTGCAATTTGTAAAACTTTTCCTTCAAGCATTAGATCATTCATTTATGTTATTTCATACTCCTAGGTTTCACTACTAAAAATCAAAACACCTCCTCCACTGAAGAATAGGAAAAGGCAAAGAAAAAACTTAAAATCCAGTTGCAAAACAAAATGAAACTAAAAAGCAAAATCCTGTCTGAAATGAAAATACCTTGCAAGGGTCATTTTTACTAAATACCAGTCAACACACTGTGAGCACAGATATAAGCTTATTCTGCTTACTTTGTGCCATTCGAGAATCCAGAGAACATTCCAGCCACTTCTCTCCCACATTCTCCCCAACACCTGATGAGTGGCACAACCAGTGGTATCCAAGTGGGTCAGAGCTGCCTGGGGTGCAGGAGCTGATACTCATCCAGCCCCATTTCTTCAGGCTTCTCAGACTACTGCTCTTTCTTTTCCAAGGAAAGAAGGCAAGGCACCTCAGTAAGACTTTTGCAATTTTTTCCTAAGAAGAAAGTTTCAGTTTTCAGACAAAACCTTCAATTGAAACATTCTATAGGAACCCAGAAATTTTATATATCTTTAAGGACTAACTTCTTTCTCCAGGGGAAATTTTTCTTCCTTACTAAGCTCATTCAGGATTAAACAAAGCACTGTCCCAGATGAATCCAATAAGCAATCAGAGCTAAGTCCACAAATACCTTATTGCAATCTAGTACTGCCATTTTCCCTTTTTCTTTACTTCCTTTGAGAAGTAAGCAATTGTCACCAGGGCTCGGGCTGAAAAAGAGATTTCTTTTATCCTTTCTGTGAATGGGGAAAAATGGTGGGAAAATTAGGTTTTTCAAAGCTGATGTTGAGGATTAACTTTTTTGCAGAAGTAAGGTAGGAGGACTTGATGCTATAGTTTAAGTGCTGAGGACCATGTCCATTGGAGAAATTATTTTCTATACAAACACTCTAAACTGAGGTCAGTCCCTTAATCCCATTAGTTGGCACATTTGTTCTCCTTTCTCACCCAGAGGTTTGTTGGTTGTTTTATTTTTGAAAGATTAATGTAATTATAACAAGAATGTTCAGTGCTTAGATAGTTCTTACACAAACTTAATTTAGTCAGTATTTCCCATTTTTTCTTTTTTTTAAAAAAGAAAAAAGTAAACAACCAAACCATACAAGCAAAAAAAAAAGAGAGCTTCTGATGGCTATATTAGTATGCCACTATACAGTAGACTTTGTCATTTGTACACACACTATTTTATTTTTAAAATCTCAGGTTGTTTAACCTTGCTTAAATCATGACAGCAATTGAGGTTAATTTAAATGAACTGCATACTCCTATAAATTAGTAAATAAGACAGTCAATTAAACAAATTAAATCTTATTGGAAATTGGCTGCTGCCATCTGGAAATTTTTTATTAGACTTTATAGCTGGCATGACCTTTAGAGTGCAACTAGCAGGATTTTTTATTTCTCTAAGAAATGCCTGACAGAAGAATGAAGTATTTGTAAAGCATTTTTAGTATTCCTGCACTTGCTGGATAACTGTAGTGGGATATAAAATATTCCTGTCAGTGAAGAAACAGTTGAATAGGTATAGAGTTTCTCATTGCAAAGTCTGTTACACGTCTATGTGCTGGAATCTGTTATTCTGTGACTGGTTTTTACTCTCTTGTATTATACAGTCTTCTAGTACACTGTGGAATCTATTATAGTTAGATTGACCTTAACTCTATCCCAGACAGAGGAAAAAAACAGGACAATATGTCAATTTCTTAGCTGCTTAACTTCTTTTTAACATATTTGCATTTGTTTTAGCTTTAAAATGTCCAGAAAAATCAAAGTCATAAATAGTGATGTTTTAAGGCATTATTTCAGTGGTTTCCAAGCTGTTCTCTCTATGGGCAGCTTGGAAGTGTGCTATCTGGGTGTGCTGCATATATGTGTGTTCTTTCCTTTGCTCCAGGAAAACAGCAGGGTGATGGGATTCTGGGGAATGGCTTGTTCAGTGCTAGCCTGGGAATCACTGCACCCTGCTTTTTTACATGATATAATTTCTGGGCAGATAAGGTGTCTATGTTACTGCATGAAGTTGAACTTATCTTTAGTTGGTGGGAGCTTTTGTAGCTTGCTGACATAATTCAGTGTGCTTAACCCACTGCCTGCATAATTTTATAGACACAAACTTTATTAAGGTTCTCTTCCTCCTGGTAGCCCTGTCTCCACAGGGACTTCAATGGCAACTGCTAGACTGCCCAGGTAGGTGCCCAGAAATATTGTGGAGCCCCTAACCGTGGAGATATTCAAAAGCCATCTCGACATGACCCTGGGGAACTGACTTTAGTTGGCCCTGAGTGAGCAGAGGCAGGTATGGACATGATGATCTTGGGAGTTCACTTCTAGCCTCAAATCTTCTGTGACTCTGCCATTGAATAATCCATACTCATGGCCACAGCAGCTCCTTATTAGTTGTCTCAAAGTGCCTTCTGTCTCAAAACAAAGGGATGTTTTCTTTGACATGATCAGGTGACAGACCCTCACAAAGAAAGTAATGATAGGAAATACTTGCCAAACTCCCAAGTTGTTGACCTAAGCTCTAGCCTTTTGCCTGCCTCTGAGAAAGCCCTGGGATAAAATTATTTGCTTCAAGTTATAAACTACTTTTGCCTCTGTCAAGAAATGTGATACACGATGCATGACTAATATGCAGTAAAGCTGTCACTGTACTACACCCATATGCATGAACAGATGGGCTGTGGTGCCCAGATGCCACAGAACTGGTCAAATGGCTCAGAAGTTCCCTTAACTGGAGGAAGAGTTCTATTTTCTCAAGCTGAAGAGAACAGAAGAGCTGTACAAACACAAGTACGATTTCCTTTTAAGTTTGGGTTTGTTTGGTTGGGTTCTTTTTCCCCCAGAGATCTGCTAGAACCAGTTTGGGAAGAGAACTGGTTTGGAAGAAAAGGCACTGTTGTGACATGGGTAACAAATTTTTGTATGCATACATATGTTTCATATATAGGTACTATGAAAGCTCAGAATGGTTTCACCACATTTGTGATCTAACCCTAGAGGGTCAACAAATGTGCTTTCTTTTTATTGTATTGCCACTGATGTCCTATGGTGTCAAAGCTTTGTTTAGTGCAAGATCTCCAGCTTTCCATATTTAGAGAACTTGCTTATACAAATCATGAACAGTTAAATAATGATTTTGAATGTATTAAATTACTGGGGACCCAAAATCCTGGGTTTAGTGAAATCTTGATAGTGACTGAGGTCCAGAGTGTAAGAGCCTCTAAGCTCTTTCCTAACTGGGTCATGCCTGTTTGGCAGCTGCTGACAACAGGTAGAATTCATGCCACAGATCCTGGAAATGTATCTGCTACTAGAGTTGTGTCCTGGGGTATTTTCACACGATGCTGACAGAACTGAAGGGCTCCACTGTAGAAAAATGGTGTGCCCTTCTGGGAGGCAACAACCGACTGTATGATCAGGGAGAGAAAATCTGCTGTAAGGCTTTCATGTGATCTCTCCTACAAGGAAGCAAGGGCAGGTATGCTAGAACAGTACTGATCCTCAGGTGTATCTATTTTTCCTCAATTCCACAGGGTTGTCAGTTTATTGAAAGAGAAACTGGAGGCATTTACAGTGCTGAGGTGTCCTAACTGTATTACTTCTTAGAGAGGAAAGACTCAGACTTCTGCTTAAACTTCAGAGGTCAGATTTGTCTTAGTCCTTTAATTGAGAGTTTGACTATCTAGGGTGAGAGTTTTTAGTATCTAGGGAACCTTCAAGACTGAAATAATGTAGAAAATAAGCTGGATATGGAGGTGGAAAGTTTGTTTGAAGTGAGGTAGGGATCCATTTTCTTGCATAAAGCAGGTAATATGAAAGCATAAATATTGAGTGCCTGATATATTCATTCAGGGACTACTGTTTTTAAGGCATGACTAAAGGTTAGCTTGCCCTGCCTCAATCAGAAGTCTAAAGGGGTCCTGAGATGCTATAGTTGATATGTACTGTGCTATTTCCACACTTCTGATATTAATTTGTAAACCAATTTTCCAATGCATTGTCCCACAACATAATTCTGTATTTATTTTAAAAGGAAGGATGCTGTTTTATTTCTGGCTGTTTTCAGCACAATATCTTTATTTCAGTAACTTGTAGGTAATAATTTTTATTTGTGATAAGTAGCAAAGAAGAGGTTTTTGAATTCTGCTAAACAGCTGAAAACAATTATTGAAAATATCAATAATTTATTCCACTTTCTTGCAAGTGTCTACCATATAAACATGAACTAGGTATCAATGTTATGCACTTGCATGATCTATACTGGACTAAAATATTAGTTATTCTCTCTTGCAAAGGCATGCTTAAACACATAAATCATGCTATATTAAGGGTAGTGTGAAAGTACAGTTATTGGGATTATAGTCAAATGCAATGTACATCTGAAAGGTATATCCAAAGCATATAAATTCTAACTGCCATTACCTCTGCCTTGGGACTCCAGTTTCTCTTGGTCTCAAATTGTAACATTTGTTTGCTTCTAATTGTAACAGTATCTCTGCTTGCTTCAGAGTTTTGCCTAATTGGCTGATTTGATAGATCTGTGGAACTGAATATATTTATAGATCTCCCTCCATGCCTGGGAGCATTGGAAAGCAGTAAATAGATTATCTGTCTCTTCAGCTCCACTGGTGCTTTGCAGCCCCTATGATGCTGTATCAGAGTTCCAGAATATTAAGCTACCTGACAGTCATTAAGTCCTAAAAGCTGGATATACTAATAGAATATATTAAATATTTAACTTAAATTGATGTTATATGAGCTTTGTCCTTGTCTTTGTTACTAAATATTAACTAATATTAAGTTTTCATGTATTTCTCTAAAAATATATGCACCAGAAAATATCTTATAGCAAGGGCTGAGTTTATGAGTTGAATGAAACCTTAATATGTAGTGAGCAGAAGGAAGTTGTTTACTCCTAAACTAAATTGTGCCTTCCAATTGGAATTGGGCTTCTCAAGTACCTTTCTGCTTTTGAGCAACCTTAAAGTAACATCAAATTACTCTTCAATTAAGAATTATGGGAAGTCACTCAGATATTTAACCTCTTAAGCTATAAAATGCCAGGCTTATGGTATTTCTTTGTACACATTCAGTGGTGCATTACTGTAATGGACAAAGCTTTGTTGTCTTCCTCTTTCCTAGAGGTATCCACAATGAAGTTGTAGTTCCTCTGTTGAAAATAGCTTGATGTGAAAAGAAAAATAAAATAAAATAAGTAATTTGTTTTAGTTTTGAGGGGTTTTTTTGTCAGCACTGTGGAAACCAGTCTATTTATTGGAACAGGAATAGGAAGAGCTTTATTGTGAGATGTGGGCTCTTTGGATTCTCAAAGGAAACCTTGTTATTACTTTCTATATGAGACAGTTCCTGACACTTCTTTAGTCAAGGAAGAGATTATAAACCATTTTACATCCTAATTTAGTTATCAACAAAAGATGATAGATTATACTATGTATCTCATGAGGGGTTTGCACTTCTTTTTTTCATTTTTTATCCTAGTGTTATGCTGTATCAAATACAACAAAAGCCTTCCGAAGGAGGGACAAAAATTGCCATCTTCTGTGGTGTAATGAGGAAAATTCATAGGAGATACAAATTAGCTCCCCATTAGGAAGTAATTATTAGCGGATCTTTTTACTTCCTAAAATGAAACCTTGTTTGCTTTGACTTCCTAAAAATCAAGGGAGAACAAAAACAACCTGTCAGTATTGAATGTTGAATGTATCTTTCTGGGAAAAGATCTGAAAATTAGAAGTTGAGGTCATTTATGAAAATGCTTGGAAAGCCAAGCCAAATTTACTGGTAATTATACTTTATAAAAGACCCAGCTCCAAAAAACCCCAAAAACAAATGAACAAAGAAATAAAAACCAACGAAAAAACAAAAAAACAAAAAAAAAAACCACAGAAAAAAGACCCAAGTAAACAAAAAAACAAAAAAAAAAACTACCCAGAAAACCACAATTATTAGTTAATTTTCTCCTGTGTTCATGTGGAGCATTACCAAAAGTGATTATTTGATTTCTCTGTATTGCATGGTGTTTCAGAACAGCGTATTTACTATACAGAATTTTTCTTATAAAGAAATAATTATTTCTTTCTTATTTAGGCAATTAGCTACATTAAATGGAAGACAAGTTACTGAAGGTAGATAGGAAAAAATCTTAAAACCATTTTAGATACTAAAGAGGACAAATATAATTTGTAATGCTACTTAATTATTACTTAATAGTCTTTGAGAGACTATTCTAAGTTTCCTTCCAGGTATCTGAATTGCAAATGTCTAGTTTGAGACAGTTGAGGGTTAAAATGAGTGCTATGAGTGGCACTTTAAGTATAGCTGGAAATAATCTGTTGTTTAGAGTGTACTATAGCATTTAACTTTCTCAAAACCTTTGTATTTTATGTCTGTATTATCTCAGTATAGCTTTTTCTGTAAGCTCTTTTCTGATTCAAGTTGTGTGGGGTGAAACAGACATGTTTTGATAACTAACCCTTGTGCCCTATCTATATCTCAGAGCAGTATGTAGCAAATTTTGCTCTTTCCCCATATTGTAATTTGTTTGTCATAAACTTCATGAAACATCAAGAGAGACTATTGCAGTTGACAGACATGACTGCTGCACTACTGACTTAAATGGATTTATGCCTGCCTACATCCATCATAGGTTTGGTTGTCTTCCAAAATATTTTTTCTGTTAGAAATGACAATTTCAGCCTGTTCCACTGGTAATGTTGCAAGAATTAATGTGATATTATGCAGTGAAATGTAACTCGTCAGATCCTGCCAATTGGTTTTCTTATTAGACAATCTTATTTTTGTCTATATTACAATGCTCTTATTTTATGAAAAAATGCAGGGTTTTTAAAATTAATTTCAGTGCAGAAAAAAAATTTAAATCTTTCTGTGTTGATGGTCTTAACCAATCTTCATTGCTATGTTGATATGCGTAGAGACTGATGCTTCAAACAACATTTCGCTAGCCAGTCATTCTGACAATATTGCTTTCCCTTTGCATCAGATGTTAAATTGTCTCTGATTTCAAGGTCCTTCATAATATCATTCCTCCCTGCTTATTTTCCATTTGGTGTCAAATGCCTCACTCTTGCTCCCAGGTGGCTCCTGATGTCAGCATCCCACTATGTGTTTCAGCAAACCCTCCTTTCTCTTGCACAGACCCTCATGCTTGAGAAGAGATTTCTGTAAATGCATCTTGGGCTACTACATGATCACCTTCAAATCCCTCCTTAACTCCCCTTTGCTCGGCTGCCTGCAGGGATCATGCCAACAGTTAGCCTAGTGATGTGCTGTGACTACTGCCAATATGGTCCCACAGTTTCCGTGTGCTCCCCTGTCTGCGTCCATCTGTTCTTCCTCCTCTTGCATTCAGGATATGTTTATGCGCCTGTCACTGTTGCTGAGGGAATGTCAGGAGAACTGAAGTAACTTCACATTAGCTAATGAGGACACAGACAGCTGGGAGCTCAGCACTATCCCTGGCTGTAGGGAGCAGAGTCTCCTCATTACGTGTCCTTATGTGTGTGCACAGGGATCCTGCGCCATGGTCAGGGTCCCATCCTGAACCTTGCCCCTCTCCAGGTAAAGCTCATCCAGCTTTAAAAATCTAACTTGTAAAAGACAGTTATCTGAAATTTAGTAAATGGTAGAGAAAACAGAAGGGAATATCTTTTTCTTGTCACTAAATCGCTACTAAATTTCTGATAAATCAGATAGACACACAAAGTGAAAAGGATGTGCACCTCCAATATATATCAAATAGAAATCAAAAGGTTTCAAGTCCAATCTAACAATATCAACAAAAGACTGAAAAGAGAAAATTCCATGTGTTGGTGCCGAAAAATAGTATCTCCACAGATAATTAAAGAGAATTTCACTAAATCAGCAACACTTTGATGTAACCAAATTGTTGATATTTTAAAAAATTTTGCAGAAAAATAAGCAGAACAAATAATAAATAGATAATATGAAGAGCAAGTTCTACATCACTGAAGATAATTTAATACCTACTGTACTGAGCAGCATATCTTGGCTGAGAACTCAGCATGATCAAGCCTGCTTTGTGAGCTGCTACTGGTCATGCTAACTGCCTAGTAATTTCAGACTATAGAGTAATCCTGTGTGTTCTTGGAAGTCGGGTGTTCAGGTATCTTTACCTATGCTTAAGAGCCATAAGCAGCTATTTAATATCAGTACAATGTAGACTTATTTTGAAGATTTGAGGACAAGATATTTTAAAGCCACAGAATTTATATGAGTCTCCAATCACGTAAGCAGTTAACTTTGGATGGACATTGTTTAGAGAATTTGTTTCAGAGGGCTATGTTCAAGGCTTTCTGAAGATGTAGCTGGATTGTACTTTGGTCAAAAGGTTTTGGATGTATTGTGAAATGTTTATTTTCTACAAAAGGAAGACCTTCAGAGTAATTTCACCTAATATTGGCCAAACTGATTTTATAGAATCTTTTGCTATATAGGGGACAACCATTTCTACTTTTTTAGACAGATAACTTTGGAGTTTTCAGGAGAAAGTAAATTACTGTCCATGCCTAGGTTTAAAAAACTCCCCCAAAAAGTTCCTTCCCCAAATAACTTCCCTCCCCAAATTTAATGCTTGAATATAATTGAATATCCTTGGCCTTCTCTGGTGAGGATAAGAATACTTTTTTCCTCTTGAGTAATTCTGAAGTTCTTTGATGCTGATATGATTAAAACAGGAGTGGAAAGAAGCTGCAATCAATTGCTTCTTCAAATGACAGATAAAAAAATAGAAATATTGTTCTCTAGAAAGATTATTATTATCATTAGAGATAATAATAGGTAAGACCCTACAGTCATGCGTAGGGATATGAGCCTTTGTTTTAATCTGGCAGCAATATTGTCATTATTGATGTATTGGCTTCCAGAGCTGCTTTTTAAAATAAAGTTTTAGAAATGTGATAATAGTTGGCATAGCAAAATTTCAAACTGTTCAAATGAAAGCAAATTTTGAGTGCCTTCTCCAGTATTTTACAGTGGGATGTGTATGTTTATCTTATTAGTTGCAGGGCTTTTGGGAAAAAGTAATGTATTAGGTGGAAGATCAGGACACCAGTAACAAGAAGGAGAGGTGAATACATCCGACTACAGACATAAGTACTTTCCATGAATGCTTATTAAATATGAACCATTGCTGCAGTTAAATTAAAGATATAACTCACTGAAATTGTTCAACCCTGCACAACAAATTAGGCTTTCTGACATAAAAGAATATAATAAATGACAGTTCAAGGAAACATAAAATTTCCAGGTTTTGTGGTTTGTTTTGTTGATTTTAGGGGAGAGGATGGAGGGTGATAAGCTTAATTTGGAGAATGTGTAATAAGCAGCGACTAATTAAGTACACTGAAAGATACCTCTTGGGAGGTATCTATGTGGAGCTGACAAAACATTTTTCACTAGTAAAATTTATATGTATAGATAATGTCTCTAAAATTTGGAGAGATTATGTTTTGTAATTATTCATCAAAATTGGTATTTCTAACTGGAGAAGTCTCTCCAAACTTGAGATGGTGAAAGAGGCAACATACAGCAGATATAGTGCCTTGTAAAAATACTCCTCTCAGCTGGCCCCTGCTTGCCAAGAGGTTATTTTTCAAGAGGTATCACAACCCAGTGCTTAGCCAATTTCACTGTCACATTGGGAATACTTACTTACACATGTCAACTTATCTCTTCTGCAGTTTAATTAGAGAACATAGACTTCAATAGTCCATAACAGTAGCCTTTAACACCTATTTTAATATTATGCTCAGTTTTTTAATTGTTTACCCCTAGCAATCACCTGCATATAATATTCTACCTAGACTTTGTTTCTGAGTAGTATCTAGAAATAACATTAACTTCAGATCTAATGTCTTATTGCACAATGATTTCAAAATTAATTTTTGGGATATTGGGCATATGGAAGCATGCACACATGAAACTAAGAGCAAAGTTTTTAAAATTTGTTCATTTTTCTATTTATTTTGGTCTATTATTAAATAAAAGGTTTTTTTGAGAAAAGTAGCTATACATAACCTTCAGAAAACAAACCACTACAATTCTTATTTGAAGTCATGTAGTCAAAATTAAATGTTTATTTGTAAGACTTTTTTTTTTTTTCCCAGAAGAAAAGGAATATCTTAGAGATGTCTGCCTAACTAGACAAGACAGCAAATATGTTATATGAGTGGAAAATAGGTAGTTTCTAGAGCTTGTCTTTCTTAATGGTCTGTTACTGTAGGAGTTTTCTGCCAAGGTCTGATCATTGCTGATTCAAAAATCTTAATTATAAGCAAATAATTATTTTTTATTGCTATTTTTAAAAGACTTGATGTAGATTGGCAGTTTACAAACTTTAAGTGACAGTTTCTCTAACGCTTTCAGCCCCACCACAAATAAGATACAGGTTCTGTTCCCATTATTTATTTCCACAGAAGTGCCTGTGTCACTCATTCAGGAGGAATTTAGTTCCGCACGATATCATTGATGAAAATGAAATTGTTTTAATAAAGCTCTGTCTTAAATGCTAACAGGTAACGGCTCATATTTTCTGTCATGTTAGGTTGTTGTCCAAAGGAAATCCCTGGTCCTCTCTCCAGTTCTTACAAATTATTTTTTTTCCTTCTTAAATGATACATTACTCAATAAATTCCAATATAACTCTTATAGCAGATCTTGAAACAGAAGAACAGAGAGTTTCAATTCTGCTCTAACAATTTATCCATAATTTACTGAAGGTTTTTTGACTAGCCTCTTTTTGATTCAGAAGTTGTTTAATAACACAAAATCTTGGATCAACACAATAGGCTAAATCTTATGATAAACTGAGAAATATGATAACTTGAGTGTTATGTGAGGCCTTATTTTATCTTAAAATATTTTTAATTCTTCAAATTCAAGGAAATGTTGATGTCATACTAATTTGGCTTCTTATAATTTTAAGGTCTTTTCAGATACCTTTTATGTGATTACAAGAGAGTTTACGAGATTTTCACATTAAGCCTTGAGCTGAACATGATCAAGATGCATTACTCGGTTACAAAGTGGTGTGACCTTACCGCAATTACAGAATCATAGATTCATTTACGTTAGAAAAGAGCTCTATGATCATTGAGTCCAACTGTTAACCCAGCACCGCTGTGTTCTCCACCAAACCATATCCGCGAGTGCCTTTTGAGTGCTCCCAAGGATGGTGATTCTCTCACTTGCCTGGGAAACCTATTCCAATGTCTAAATGTGCAAATTCAAATGCCAGAAATTCCAATGTTCGCAAAATCGGCTATTCTGATGGATCCCTTCCCTTGTTGCATCAGCTTCAGGGATGACATGGTAACACTGAGTTTCTCTGATTTCCTGCTGTATTTCTGCATGAGCAGTTCTGGATGCGCAAATGTTGCCCTGCTTTCTGAATTGGCTAAATAGTCGGCACTGCCAAACCTGAAGCAGGGCCATAGGCTCAGGCACAGAGCTATACCCTCCCATGTCTGTAGGGCATTTGGGGCAGAGCTGCCTTTGGAGTTCAGCTGCTTTGTTTCTAGCCAGCTCCAAAAGTGGGACACAGGACCTCAGTATGCCCAAGGATTAACTTCTTATGTGACTTTAGGGCTATATTTTATAGGATGGATTTAAATTTGCAATGTTAAGCAATAATTTAATTCAGAATGTAATATATCTTACCTTAAAGAATTATTTTTTTATAGTCTTGCTGATTTCTCTTGAGCAGAAATAATAATAAAAAAGATGTTTTAAAACACAGTGCAGTGTAGCTCAACATAGATCTGGAACTGAGTACCCTACTGCTAAAAAATGACCAGGAAATAATAACATATTGTAGTTGGAATAAACCTCTCACCAGAAATAACTATTCTTTCATCACATGCCAGCTAAATTCAAACTGAAAGTACATAAGCTGAAGGTTTTTTGTGTGCCAATGGCATATACGCGTGTGCACACACATGCATATACGTAAACTATATACATCTATTTTTTATCAGATGTAAAATATCATCACTCAACTCAAACACACAGCGTTAAGTGTTATAATTATCTCAGAGATCAGGGCCAGTACCTAAATCCTTTTGGGCAATACTGATATTTTCCCAGAAAGCTGTCTTGGCTTCTACATCAGAGGTCTAGATACATATGAAATATACTATGTTGGCATTCCCAATGTTTCAGTTAGTTAAATATATAGTATTTCTGTACCTGTAAATAGGGCAGAAACACTTGACCTATACTACTTTAGATGGAATTTCTGAAGAACTTTTTAATATTATATAGTTACTTCAACAATGTAAAATCTAGCTTTAAAAGATTTATTTAAAGCAGGGTTGGATATACATTTTAATCAATGCCACCTAGCCACGTTCTTGCAGAATATTAGCATGTATCAGTCTGCTGCTGAATCAAAGTAATTCTCAGAGATAACTATTTAACTTTTTTGAAATACTTGAATAGCACAAATCATTATGCAAAGTGCATACGGATTCATCATGTTGCTGAATATAGGGCTAGAGAGAGGAACAAACACTTTACCTGTCTCAAAACTGGGCCAGGTACTTCACTTTTTTTAACTATAGATTCTAAGAGCTCCCTTTCATTTGTTGATGTGTTTTCCTGTGGTGTGTATTCTGGAGAGAAAATTGAGATTAATGAAAATAGGTCAGAGATTCAGAAAGTTCAAAATAGCAAGGGAAGAGGTATTGGGTTACACTTCTGTGAGTAATAAAGCATATGATGCACGTAAAGCAAATAATATAGCTCAGAATTAATTTGAACCAGAAATATGTTGAATAAACAGACTGAAATGATAATATTTAGCAAAGATCTTCTTGTACTGATATTTTTGAAAAGCTTACACAGAGTAAATACTAGTGTTTTGCTTTCTGAAGAGAAACAGAACCAAAATAACACAACTGTGGGAAGGCCCTTGAACCACTTGAAACCAAGTATTAGTTTCTGAATTTTCCCCATACATATATATTTGTGTGTGTGTGAAAGCACAAAATACTGTGCATCCCTTTCTTGAACTCAGACAGCAGTAATTCTGGCCAATTAAAGTGTTAAAATGACAAGATTTTTTTTCTTTACTGTATCTTTCAGTCTTGCTGCACTATAAAGAGTTTAAAGGAAAAGCTCCTCATTCTAATTCATCTAAATGGCTTTCTGATTTGCTTTCAAAATTCATGGAATTTAAAAGATCTTGAGTGGATGCAATTTTCATTAGGTCCTTTAATTTTTTTTTAAGTTGCTTTTTTTTTTTTTTTTCAAATATTAACAAAATTATGCTCAGGATTTATAATTAACTTTTAATTTATACAATAAACCTGTGTCAGGAATTTCTAAATTCTAGGGTGCTAGTTAGTGATTCTTTAATACTTTTCCTGCTTCTAGTTAGTAGTTAATTTGTTCTTGGGTATATGTCATTTTAACCAATAAGAATATAACAAAATATAGGTATCAATGTCATTGGCAGCCTTTTCCAATTCCATTCATATTTGATGACCAGATTCCAGTATGCTGTTTATGCATAAAGTTCCTTGTTGATTGCCACTTAGATATTATATTATTCAGATTTAGTTAGGTGGTTCATGTCAAAAACTGCACTAGAACTGTGCAAACAGCATAAATTATCTTAACTTATGTATACCCATCTTTGTTCATCGGCTACTATATAGCTTCTGGAATTTAAATCTGTCTTACATTATCCAGCACTCAATGTTGGTCTACTCTGGTAATAATAATGACTTTAACATAAGGAAAAAAAATACACAGAAACATGTCATACTATAGTTATCTCCACTTACTTGTTCTAGCCTCTGGTTCTTTAAAGAAGATTTGGTGAAATATAACTGTTAATGTAACTCCAGTAAGACACCAGCAGCTTGAAGAATTCCAGGTTGTTTGGTTTTTGCTCTAAAATATTACATGGTAAAGTGAAAAAAAAACCCCACTTTTTTTGTTTGTTTATATGTTCCGCCCGAATAAGATGACTGAGAAGCAGCTGGGAGCTATATGACCAAAAAGAAGTGAGGTCAGCATCCTGTGGCCTGGATACCAATGTGGCTCATACAGTAAGGAATTGTGAGAAAGAATATGTAGCTTATCACTTTGTGCTTCAGCTAGCAACACAGTAATTCTGTAGAGGGTTTTATTCTCATGCTTTTAGCCTTCTTTTTTCTGCTATGCATCTCACTACACTGCAGAATTCTCAATGCTAGTCTATTTTCCCTGCAATTTATCCTGTCTTTCCCTTCCTTCTCATACTTCCAGCCAGAAGGAGGAAAGCTTTATTTGGGCAAATCTGCATAGGGAAGAGCATGCTGGCAGCAGCTTGGAAAGATACACATACCAGTGTTTAGGTATGTAAGTGTGTGTATGCATATATATGAGTATTTGTTTTAATACTTGTAATTTCCTTAGCCGTTGCCTCATGGATAGGCAGAAGGAGGGGTAGGGGTGGAAGGTAGAAAGCAGAGCTTAGAATAGCTGTGATTAGTGGTTTGAGGAATTGTCTGGGAATCAGAGTAAGGATGCAACTGAGCCATAACCTTCTTCATTATTCTGCTTTTAGAGATAAACTGATAAACTGATTTTAGAGATAAACTGATAAAATTGCTGTCTGAAAGGCGCTATTAAGATCCATTATAAGAACAGGATTGTAAAGGTTTCCATATTAGCTGTAAATTTGTGGCTTCTGAAACATATAACAGTACTTTCAGTGAACAGTGCCATGCCTTTGGGAAAGCTCTTCCAGTTGAAGTTCCGGGAACCTAACATTTATGTTGACTTTCTGCTTATCTCCGGATGCAAAAATGCACATAGAATGGGCCACACAGAGCACTTTGTAATCAATAGTCTTTGTTGCTGGACCTCAGCTTGTAAGACCTGGCAGTCACAGAGGGATACAGGGGACTTTAAAGTTATATGAGAGAAATTCGCATAATTTACACTTTAAATCAAGGATCTTCTTCACTTACTGAGCTTTCCAGTTGAAGGAATAACTTCTTATAAATGTCCTAAGGATTCTAGATGATTTTTGTATGCATTTTTTCTTGGCATGTCAGATGTGATGCACATTTCAGCTCTGTACATTTTTTCATATGTAAATGGAGAAGAAATATGAAGAAATATTGGATAAAATTCTGAGATTATTGAAGGCGATTGGAAGTACCCCACTGATTTCAACAGATAAAGATTTAAATTTCTTTCATCTATATTGAAGAAAAAGAGGCCAGTGAAACAAAATATTTGACATTTGCATCTTTGGAACTCCAAGCAGTATATTAACATGCCTTGTTTAGCAAGTTTCTTACTCTTTTTTAAAATAAGACTCCCAAGGTTGAGCTGTTCATTTTTAGGAGAATGGGATCAGCCTAAAAGAACACAAAATTCATGGCTGCAGCACTAGTAAAACAAAAGTAGCTGGGGTTTTGGTCCTAAGAAGAACATCTTTTACCTTCAATGTGCACATCAGTCAGCCTGAATGCTCAGGTGAACAAGTAGTCAATTATTCCTCATCACACACTGCAAATAACCCAAATTGCAATTTCAATTGCTAGCTGTCTGCTGGCTTCTATTCTCCTCTAACTTTGGTTTTGCACCTTTCAACAACTGCTCTCTTATGATTCTTCTCCTGAAAGCGAAATGTTATTTGCATCCTCATCTTCCCTCTCCAGAAAAGCAGATAGGATCTGACTGCAAACAATGCCTTGTCACTTATTGTCTCTGAGTTTCTTTATAAATACACTGAGCTTCCTTATGAATACACTGAAGAGTACAGCAGAAAGAGGAGAATGTGCTATCCTCATAACTTGCCAGTATTCTTGCTGGAGGCATAGCAAAGTCTGCAATATATTTAGGCCACCAGTGTGAGGACAGCTACTCCCAGAAAAAACGATTAAAAATAAAACCTATGAGAAGAGGACTAGGAATTAAAAATAAAAAAATTCATTCAAAAGCACGCTTCAAGTAATTCTGAAGCTAGGAAAACTGATGGCATATAATAGCCATGAAAATATTCCCTCTTCCCAATGAAATGCCATGGATTAGATTTTAATAAATGCTGATATTTACTAGGTAAAAAATTCTGATTAGCATTATAAAATTTTTACTACACAGATGGCCTTACTTGATAATGTCTGATTGCAAATTCACTGTGTTTGAAAACAGAAAGCAAGCTCTGAAGCTGTTTGGCATGCAAGGACAGCCTTAGGAAATATGTACATCTTTTGTAGGTGAGAGGGAAGGACAGTGTTTATTTAAGTTAGCAAGTTTTTATTTAAACTATTAAACTTTGGAGTTTATTTGTTTAATAAGTATTAAAGTAATAATTATCACTTAATATCAAAGCCATTTAAACTATTTAAACTTTAGAATGAAGCAGGTCCCAGTTATTGATTGAAAGCCTTATGCAGAGATTACTGAATTGACAGTATTGGCAGTTCTAGATGCAGCCTGTTTAACTTGTTATTTGAAATAAGATACAAAAAAGACTGGAAATGACAATAAGTGAGGAAACATAAAAATGGATGTATAAGTCTTCTTCACACAACCATAACACCATAATTATGATTACAATATTCATAATTTGATTGGGAAACATAATGCAAATGGGAAATTTGTTAGCCTTGTCTGTCCAGCATTCCATCCTAACTCCTCCCCTCCCTCTGAACACAATTTTCTCCTGATCACCATGTAGGAAACTTCTAAATTTCCATGTCACTCAGGTAGTTTGAACAGAGTATCAAAGACTAAGGAATATCCTTTAAAAAATTAGGATACACTTGAAATTAAAGGGCAAAAAATCATTACAAGAGGTAAAAAACAAACTTTACAGATTTTATAGTCCATGGACTGACAAACAGAGGGGATAATTTTTGTTCTGATCCAAAATATAGCTAAGCAACAGGATCAATGAAATCTAAACTTTCGTAATACTTGGACTGTTCTTTCTTTTAATGCTTTATATGTTAGTCTATGGTTTTCAACAATACATAACATTAAAATTATCTAATTTTTCTTTACATGAATTAGCTATAAATCTGTTATGGAAACATGTATTAGATAAACATCAGAATATTAAAGACATTCAAAGCACCTTCAGAAAGCACTTAAAAAGGTTTCCTATTTCACAATTTATCAAATCAAAAGTTTTGAATTTGCCACATTGCAAACATCATGCATACAGATGAACAGATAGAATGCATTAATGAGGCAGATGACCCTGAAAATGATACAATTGCCAACACCTGTAAGCTCACATTTTGAGTGATACTGAATTAAAGAGCTATTTCATGAATTGTACTTCATTTATTTGAGTCCTTAGTGAATAATAAAATCTAAGAAGGTAAAATGTACATACAGCTTTACAGCAGAAGAATTATCAGTCAGTTTAATACATCACAAAATCAGTGGTTTCCCAGAGAATTGCAGTTTTTCCAATACACGGTTGGAAAATAGTTGCTATGGATCTTCGGAAACTACAGCTGATGAGTCTAAGCTTTAATTTATATATGGGTTTAAATCTTCCAAACCGTGAGATATGCAGAGACTGTAATATTTAAGCAGCATGTTTTACTGTGGATGAGTAAAAGATGAAATAACTTACAGAAAGCCTAGAAATAAAGTTTAGCAAAATCATTTTAAAACTTGAATGCAAAGGTAGAAAGAATATCACTGTCACTGCTGGAATTTGTTTCATGATGGCAGCCCTGGCATCAAGAGAGTGGGAGTTCAGGCCTTGCTCTATTTTAAATCCTCACAGATTTGCAGGAAATCAGGAAATAAATTGACATCTCTTGCTTTGAATTGTTCACCTATATGTACGGATAGATTTCTGCCCTGAAGGGTTTTACAGCACATGAGTCATTCATGTGAAGCATTGGGGGGGAGAAGGAGGAATGTTTCAGAAGGGGAAAGTACTTTGTGTAGAAGCACTTTCATAAATGGATTATACTGTTATCCGCTTGAAAGCAGTCTTTGTTTCTAAGGTAATTTCATTTGGTATTCTAATCCTTTCAGGTGGTGATGTTTGCTTTGTCTTACTGAACCTGGAATAGGATTTTTGCATGCTTTCTTGATTTTTCTAGCCATTAAGACAGTCTGTGCCAGTGAATTGGCATAAAACTAGTGTTATCCTGCCATACTGTTCCTTGCATATTCCAGTGAAGCTCAGCAGATGCCTTCTGTAGTTTGCTTGAAGTGTGGCTGCAGTTGCAAAGGTGTCACCATGTGGAAAAGCAGTTTGTTAGCCAGTTTTCTTTAACAAGGGGTGTAATGTTGGTAAAACTAGCTCCTTGTCTTATTCACGCTGATTCCAGGCAAAACAGGCTGATAAACCAGATATCTACAAAAGGATAATTGTTATTTATGGTACTGATGTGAAATATATGCAATAATTGGGAAAGAATGTGGATTTTGTACCTATTGCACAGACTGACAGACTATCAGTTCTTCTATGATGGTGACTTAATTGAAGTTTTCTAAAGTTGCTTCTCACCCATATTGTTCATCTATTTAGCATGAGTTGCTAAATAAATGAGTTTATTTCTTTAGCATGAGTTGCTTCAAAAGCAAAACTATAAGATAAACACAGATGGTGGTAGGAAATTATTTATTTTTTAGACTGCAGTTTTCCAGAAGAAAAAGAGCTATGAATGGAGAGTGGATGGCATCTTTTTTCTACTTTTGTTCATCTGCTTGTTCTGGTTGTTCTCTGAAGACATGCTATGTGGCTTAGCAGAGTTTTCAGCACAACAGTCTTTTTAGGTAACTTCCTGCACTTCGCCTTTAAAGTATAGCTACTTGGTGAGTTATGCTTGTCTCTCTGTCCAGAGCAAAACATGGCAGGGGTCTGCCTTCGCAAGAGTTCAGTGACAGACTTCCCATATCACAAACTGGACAGGAAGGTGTAAAAAGTATCAGTAAACAGGATTTTCTGAAGTGCTTTACAAAGGGTACATTAGTGAGCAGGTTCTAGTAGAATGCAAGGTAGATTGCCAAATGAATCTCATTTCCACCCTAACACATGAAATAGAAATTGCCAACACAGGATGGATAATTTGACTGCATTTTTATTTTAAAGGAGAAGAGTGGTGTGTATTGGGGGAGCAGAGGTAAAGGTGTGAATTAGAAGTCAGAAATACCAGAAATTGGTCAGAGATTCTTTTTCCTACCCTTTCTCCCAAACCAAGTCCAGGGATGACACCATTCATCCCTTGCCCTTTTCATGGTATTCAGACCATTTTCTGCATTGGGTTTGGTTGCTTCTGTGAATTCCTTTATCTCAGGAGTTAATCATAGAGGATGGGAAAGGTAGCAGATATACTGCTCTCCTCCAGAACAGTAGAATAACCAAACTGGGGATGCAGTCCTTCTTCAGCAGTCTGACTTATTTTCACCTCATAGAATCATGTTTCATTCTCCATTGGATTGACTTCAAATCATAGACAAGATTCTTGAAGTGAAACTTTTTGGTATCTGCACTGATGTCCATTTTTCATGACATGGAATGACATGGATGAAGCCTTTGCTGTAAATAAATGAGGGGATTTTTGGACCTTATTCTTTGAGCATGTGGTTTGTCTTCACTGGCATATAAAGGCATGGGACTTGCATATACAGACAGGCATGGGGACAGGTACATTTTTGGTGCACTGCTAGTCTGTAGTTATTCCTCAGCCAAGATGAATTCCACAACCTTTATTACACTGGTGTCCTGAGAAGGAGTACTACTCTTTGTCTTTGCTCCTAGCACAGCCAGCTAATGTCTACAATCTCAGCAGAAGGAGCAGAAGCATGTTACAATTTTGTGAAAGTAATGTTAATTCTTTCCAAATGTCTCAAAAGTAGGGGTAAAAGTTCCTAAAATTCACTTAAAACTAATTTGTTAATCCATAGATAGCTCTAGTAACAGTTATTACAGAATATCATCTTAATGCTAGAAAGGAATGTTTTGTCAAATGATTGTTATCTGTATCTGGTACTGAACAGTTTCATAGTTTTTCTGTCTCTGAACAGCAGTATTTACTAGGAGAGCCATGTGGATTTTATTCACATGTATCTATAGTCCCTGTTAACAGTTGCATAGGAAGACTCCTTATCTTTTCAGTATTCTGTGAAGTAGATACAAGAGTGGGGTAATTAGACTTGAGAAAATAAAGTGGCTTGCCTTATGAAAATTTTTGATCTGAAAACTTAATTTACCTGTCCCAATCCTGAGATGCCTTATGCAGAAACCCATCCTCTTTCTCCAGAATAAAGTGGAGTTCTGTGTTTACTTCAGCTTCAAAATACAACACTAATCAGTGAACAGCTTTCATACATTAATACTCTAAACATATACAGAAATGTTAACTACTTTGCATTACTACATTTGAGTCAGACTCAGATAAAAAGTACTTCAAAACTCTTAAATTCTTCTGCAGTTTGCCTTTGTAACAAGCAGTACTACATTCATTGTAGTAACCATCATTAGTGTTGTCTAGGAGGATCTTACACAAGAAAATTTGAATTACTTACATTAGTTTAAAGTAATAAGACTGCCCATGCACTTATGTTTCTAATCAGTAACACAGAAGAATGAACTCATAATTTGCCAGAAACAAAGAAGAATTTTGATTGAAGACACCAATTTCCCTGAATTTCTGAAAGTTAGGGCTATTGCTGGATTTTTAGTTCACAACCTCTCTCTCTTCTTCACATTTGTGGATAAGTGGTTAAGATGAACTAAATTCAAAATAAGTCAGCTACTGGCTTAGAAGGCAGATGTTATTTGATGACAGGGCTGGCTTGTCACCGATATTCCAGACAAATCAACCATGCATTTTAGTAGTATCTGTCTTATAAAGAGGATTTGCTGAAACAGGAAAATACAAAACCTTGATCCTCACTGTGAAATGACATAAGTGATTTTTTTCCCTGGTTTTTAATAGTCAAAAATTCTTGTTAAGTAAGTGCCATCATACACTGGTCCTGCATTTCTGTGCATTTTCTTGACTTTCATACTTTATTCTAATTGAATTGCAGCTTATTATGGCTATTTTAAGGATCAATACTCCTTCACAGGGACAGGATGAATAAGAATCAATCTGAACACTTCAGGTTCTTTGTCAGGAATTGCTTCAAATAGCAGCCCTTTCTCTGCAGTAATCTGTGCAATTCTGTTAGCAGCATCAGTCACTGACAACAAGGCACCTGAACTGTGTTTCTTTTCCTGTTCATTGGGATCTTTCATTGTTACAGAGACTGATATTTTTTCTTATAAGTATAGAAAAGATCCATAATAGCTTTTATACCATTATATTTTAAACTCTAGACTTCATTAAAACACTCTTCAGCTGCTTCACTTGCAGTCTCCTTGCTGCTTATGAATTATTCAGGGTAGATTTCACTTGAGGTAAATAGTTTGACTTGAAGGTTTTTGTATCTGGATTTAGATGCAACGAGAAGAGTTAAACACTCAGAATTTTAAGTGAGGAGAATTGCAGAGGCTCAGCTCTTAAGATGGAAGGCATTTGCTGTTAGTGCTCTGGGGCTGCCATTGAGATCTCAGCACGGTGTTATTTGTCATTCTGAAGTAGGTAGGCATTATGATGCCTGGAGTATAAATCAGCCTTTACATGGTGTCGAGTCCTGAAGCACTTTGAACACTCTAATCCACTTCTGAGTTAACAGAACATTTTTGGTTTTACAAGCTTTAAAGTTTCCCTTTTTAGTTAACCCTGTCATCGTGTTATTAATCATCATTATTTTCTAGAATTTTATATACATCCCCAAATACAGTGCTTAATGTTTTGCTTTAAATTTGTGGCTATGTCCTTGCGGCTATGAAGCTTCAGCTTCAATCATCTAGAAGACATGCAATTTCAGCAAAATTAATTTTATTAATTCTGCTCCTGTAAAGAGGAATACTGACTTGTCCTAGGAGCAGGCACAGCAGGCCAGCATTATTTGGATGCTGCACCAGAGGATGATGTCTGTACCTTGTCTCCTTCATTCACTTCTGCATAGTATCATGTTCAAGTTACCTGAAATGGAAGAGTAGCCCTTTCCATGTAGCTGTTTTCACCATATGTCTGCAGTCCAGTAGTCAATATTAGCTGAGGACAGCAAAGCAAAGTCTTTTAAATGCTGATTATCTTCTTTCATCTGGGCAGCTAGTGTACATACAAAGGGCCATTTCAGAAACTACACATACTGTAGGTTATCAGTTCATTGAATCTGTTTCTTCACTGGCTGAGCAAACATTTTAACCATCAGCAACCATTTCGTTTACTGAATATTGCTTATATGTAGTATTATATAGAGTTTAGTTGGATAGTACAATTGTGCCGTCAGTTGAATTTACAGTGCTTTTATAGGTGGAGTTGTTAGCATTAATGAAGTTCATTAAAATCACTTTCTTTTCCTGCCAGGCAGCAGAGTCTGCATGCACTGGCTGCATGCCTTCACTTGCTAATATGCAGGGATGGAGTCAGTGTTATGAAACAGCCAGTTACTACCCGTGAACTGACAGTAACCTCACTTCAGCTGGATATGTTGGTAGAAACCTACTTATGTGCTATGCATCAAACCCTGCTCTGGTGCAGTGGTGCTAGGAGCTCTTTGCCATGCCAGACAGCATGAGTGAAGGGAGAAAAGCTAGATTCACCCAGCTCAAAGAGTTACCACTATGGAGCAATGCAGGTCATACTTTCTTTATTCTTTGGAACAGACAGTTCTGAAAAGGCAAGACATCAATTAGGACAGTGTTGTCAGATTTGTTTGTCTGTTTATTTCATGCTGCTTCTTAACTTACATATGGTGGAACATGAATGTTCCAGATCCAATTAATCTAAACAGTTGTAGCCCAAAGTTGTTACTGATTTCTGCTAAAAAGCTTCTTTTCCTATACAACTGCCCAAAGTTGTTGCTTTCATTAAAGCGTTCATGCCCTGTAAGGGAGTATAATAGTTCAGTGGCAGAGTGATTGCTTGTGTTAGCAGTACCACATTGAAGTTATATGATCTCTCATTAATCTGTACTTTGATAAAGTCCTGGAATGGTAGGATTAATGACATTGCACTGTAAATTATTCAAATCCCTGCCTGTGCACAGTCTAGCTCCTTGGAAAGACACAAAAGTGAAACTGAATTTTTTACTGCCTTAGAAAATAAGTACAGTGGTCCAGAGACAGAAATTTCCTCATCTGTATTGTGGGTCATGTGAATCTGTCTAACAGTAGGCAGATTTTCTTTTTTATTATTATTTTTTCTGCATGTGATTTTACTTCTAGAAATATTCTACTCATACAAAGGCTGCTTTTCCTATTTCTCCATTCTTTTCACTTTATCTTTTGGGTCCCACATAGCATGCTGAGAGCTATATACCTAAACTAGCTTGGTGACATTAATTTCATTTGGTCTACAAGGCTTTCCTGCCTGCTTATGTTTCCCTTGTGCCACGTCAGCCTCATCAAATCCTATTTTTCCTCTTGGCTCCTTTCTGTCAGCCTGCATTCTTCCGAGCATTGTCTCTTCAGCCATATCTCATCCCATGCAGTGCTTTCAGTTCTTGTTACCAACATTACCTCCCCTGTGAGGATTATAAACCCTGCTCCTGGTGCAGCAAAACTATATGGATTTCATGGCCAGGACAACCTTTCTCTATAGAAAAGAAAAATGAGCATGCCACTCTCACATTTTAAGATCTCTTCCAGAAATTCATGGACCTGAATGTCAGAGGGACTATTAGTGTTTCTGGTGCAGTCCTATATAACAGCTCACAGAATTACTTCCTTGGTCCTCCCTCTATACAGCTGAGTAAGCTGTGATTAAAAGGGATCCTAGATCAATTTACAAGAAACAATACATCTAGCAAAGGAGTTTTCCACATCCTTTAACCTTCATTGATTAAATGTTTATCAAGTGTTCAGCTGGGAGTCTAACTCCTACACATGACTTTCATAGCTGTTTCTTAGACATTGCAAAAACTGTCTATTCTAGTTTCACACAGAACTCTTCTATGTACTAATGCATAGCATATTCATGTCACTTGGAAAATTTTGTCAGATCAAAAGGAAGTCCTTATGCATGACAAGTTAACTATAATCTCTTTCAATTTTTCTGATTTTTAAGTAAATATAAAAACTGGACACAGTACAGACTGCTGTGTCAGTGGTGTGCATCCTGCCTGAAAATTTCTGTTCTCTATATTGAGGAATTGCATCAGGTGTTGTTGCAGTAGTTTTCTATTGATAGTGTTCAATAGAGGGAAGCTCAAATAAAGCCAATTGGAAAAATCATCAGAAAGTGAACTTCCTGCAGGGGAGTGCATGATCAAGCATCAGTTGATAGACTTCCCTAGCTAAGGACTGATTTTTCCTCAGCACAGTACCATGCCCAAATTCTACTGATAATTTCTACTGATAGAAGTTATCCTTTAATTTGGTTGTGCACGGTCCTGAGGTTGCTGTGGTGTTCTGGGTGTGAGTATCAGTGTATGAGAAAGGATGGCTCCCCAGAGGCCCTACCTGACCTATTATCATTGGGCTTCTCTGCACCACAGTATAGTAAATGCTATGGACTAATCCTGTGTGGAGTTGCATTTTGGTATATGGTACGTGTGCTGCATACATTGCTTCTTAGCAGTTTGCAAAGCATTGATATCACATTTTGCATCCATAACAGAGTGCTGAAGTGGTTCACAAACCTTACCTCCTTTCTACAACTTTTAGACTGTTACCAGTTTAAAAGAGCTTACCTTTTATTCTTGATGGTCCATTGCTACTGGAAATACGGAACAAAAATTTTCATTTTGTTGTCACATAACAGTCTTTAGAATTAACCATTTATATATCTAGAAGTTGCTAGTAGACACCAATGCCTTTGGAATTCTCGGTGTTCTATAGACCATGAGAATATTGCTGTTTGCTGAGCAAATTATCAAATTTTATTAGCCTGTTTTAACAACAGAAAACCAGATTTCAGGGACTTTGCTTAAAATCTTTTATGGCAGTTTGCCTTTGAAACTGCTACAGAATTGTAATGGCTTTTCATTTTGATTTGCTGGCAAGAAACAAGTTGACTGCCCTCTCTTTGAAAAACTTAAAGGCTGAACACAAAATTATTTTGCTGACACACTAAATGCTTTTTGCAACTGAACTGATTTTGTTCAGTAATAAAAGTTGATTGGTATAATGAAAAAATGCTTTATGTAAGCACCACTCTACTGCACTACTGCAGTCGTCCAGCTTTCCCTGAGATATTCAGGATGCACTCATTTGAATCAACAGGCTTATCCACATGGTATAAGCTCAGAGCAGAAAATGTCAACCTTGAATAATTTTACTTTTTTTATATGCCCACATTAGGGAAGAGCATGTTAACATGCTCTGTGAAATGTATGTATGCGTACATATTTACGTAAAGGAATGCATATATTTACATATAAACAGACATATATATATATATATGTTTTTTGTATCTTTTAATTTATGTTCAGCAGTCTAGTTTTAATTTGTCTGACAGCCTGTGGCTGCTATATCACTGTGAACTGATAGTGACTGCTAGTTTCTGAGCAAGCTTTCTGAGAAGAAAAAAAAAAAGGCAGGAGACGAGGGTGCCATTATGCAAACTATTGTTGTTTTCTTACCAAAACTCAAGAAATCAAATAAGTTTTATACTGCAAACTAATATAAACTTAAGCTAAATATAGATGCCTTGATAACCGTGTTCACTAATGGTTTCTACTCAAGCAGTTTAATAACGCTATTCATTCATTTATTTAGACACTCCTCTTTTTTTTCCACCCCTTCCTTGTCTTCTGTTACTGAAGCATTTAAATCTGAGAACTTGTACTCCCATATGCCATAATTGAGTTTAAATGTTAATTTTCCCCATTTCCTGAAGTATATGGTTAGCAGGATTTCATATCTTAGCAATAACAATATTTTTTTCACAGGAACAATGGAAAATGCTCAGCATGTTTCTCTTTCAAGTGACAGAAGCTATGCTCTTTGCTTAACTACTGACATCCCCCTCATTTTCTCTGTCAATCTGATGAAATTCCTCTAAAATCCCCACACATATCTACAGATGGTTTCTGTTTCCTTATGCAGTTGAACAGAGGTACCTGACACTTGTCTTACTCATTACTCTATCAGTTCCTTTTTTTCCTTGAAATTTATCTTAGATCATTATATCCTTCCTTTTTAATTTTTTAGATTATTATTAAAAATAATTTCTGCTGTGTCTGACATCTCAGAAATGCCAAAATGGCAGGATTTCTGACCTAACCAAATCTAGTTACTTGCTGCTGTTGAAAAAAACAGGTTATCTAACTCTCTTAGCTAGTCAATGAAGCTGCTAAAATCAGCATGTGTTTTGCTCAACGAGTTTTGATTTATTCAGGATTCCAGTAATGCAAGTGACTGCTCTTCCCTTATCCATGTATACTGTCTTTTGGAATTGTTCCTGTTAGCAGCTAGTTTCTGCTTCACAGAAGAAGGGAAAAAAGTCTGCATGAGCTTAAGAAGGGAAAAACGTCTGCATGAGCTTAAGAAGGCTTCTTAGTCCAATGACTGTCACAAACCCCACAAATTTACTCAGGAGACCCTGCCTGTCATAAACTTGATTACTCTTTCCACCTGTTGTGAGGGGCCAGATGTAACACTATTGCTATTTCACCCTTTCTGGGGGACAGAGCAGTGCCAACAGTCTCTGCAGATAGATGCACAGTGGGTTTGCTTGTTTTTCATGCTGGTCACACACAGTAGAAGGCTCCTTTAAATAGGGCTGGCAGAAGTCCACGCTGTCCCTCACTGTGGGAGCAATTAACTCTATTATATAGATAACCAAGCTCGTAGAAATGAGGTATGGGTACCATTACATGCCCCTGCAACATTTGTTTAATTGCTAAAGCACTTGTTTATGCACTGCTTTCCTGGAAGAAAATGTATTAAACTATAAAACAATGATCTGTCAGGTATAAAGCCTGCAACCTTGGGGGGATCATTACAGAGCTCAGATCAGAAGTATTTAAGAAACTTTGTCATATATCAAAAGTCTGAGCCCTCAGCTTCATCTTGCAGTTAGCTATAAGGCAGTTTTATGGACTGTCAGCATGAAGAGTATATTTACATATTTTTATCAGTCAGTAATTGAGTTTTTTACCATTTGTGTTTTCTGTCTTCCTGTATTACATTATATCATGTTGTTCATGAGAAACTTCAGCATTGTCAGGTCAACAGGCATTGCTATGTTACCTCAGAGCATCTGATTTACTTCCTTGTAGTTGTTTGGTAAAACAGCAGAATTAATGAATTGTGTTCAGGTCAGTGGCAGTTTTGATGCTTTTTACCTGGCAAATATATCAATAGAAAATTTTATGGTAGATGTGAGTATGCAAATATGAGTAATGTAATGAAGGTTTAACAGATCAATATTGTACAAAAAGAGACAGCATATGTTATTCATTATCAAGTTAAAAATAACTACAGAAGAATAAGCAATTGCTATACACAGTGTGCAGTATGTTATAGCTTTCCTTTGTATATTTCTTTCTGAGCTAGCCTATTCCTGCAGTCCTGGATATAGGCAGTGAAGTCACCACTGAAGCTACTGCTCAGGTTTATATAGAAATTCTAACACTTGTTGCATGCTGTGACCCTTGTATTTCACAATTGCTTCTGGAGACAAGTGGAAAAAGTTGAGAGGAAGGCAAACTGAATAAATTTACTGCTCTATGATTTTTGATAAAACTTTGTGGAGCACAAGCTGCTGTACTCAAGCAATCTGGCCTCCATTATGTGGCAGTTGCATCTGCTTTAGCATAAACTGTTGCTTAAGACTGAAAGTTCTTTATTAGTAGTCCATTATGCTTACCATGTGTTACCTTTGTTATCATGTATTTAGATGCCAAAAGTTTTAAAAAGTGGGAAAAGTAGCATACTTTCTGTCCCTTAGGCATTGCTAGAGTAATTAAGACTCTCTAAGTAAGTTGAAACTTCTGGAAAATCAGACCTTAAGACTAAACAAATTGTCTAAATTATTATTTTTCATTTAAGACTATTTTATGTGATTTTTAAAATATTGATTGCCCTTGGGGACGTTGAAACAGAAGTTACTTCTACTGGGAATCTACATCTTCCCATACCAATAGTATTAATTTCTTTCAGTCCTCTTAACCTTAGATCTGAATTTTCAAGCTCTCCAAAGACAGCTATTGGTACTAAAGATCTTTGGAATGGAAGAAGGTGGCGCAGTCACTTACCAAGAAGGGCAAAATATGAGAATAAATGTTTTAAATTATTATATGCTCTGCTTTAGAATCTGTTGTTTTAAATTCTAATCTGAAACTCCTAAACTGCTTGTTGAAACTCCAGCACACTTCTGAAACATCCAAAGAATTTTCCATGTTGATCTGTCACTCAAGTATTGATCCTGGCTGCCTCTGACACTTTGAAATCTAATGAGCTGACAGTCCAAGGTCTTATAGCTGCAGGTTATTTCTCCAAGTATCTCATAATTTTTCTGCTTGTTTTTAAAGCTACCTATATCTGTTTCTCATTTTAGGTCAGATGACCTTGAACTATCAAACTATAAGCTGTTAAAATTAATAGTCAACTAACTTGCACAATGATTTTCTCAAAACTCTCAGCACTGATGATATGCCAGTTTGCTCAGTGTGGCTAACTTTCTTTGTCTGTGTGTTCCAATAGGGCAGGTACAACCTTTAAAAATTAATTACAGCCTTTCTTCAATCCAAAAATAAAAATCTACGTACACAACCCTGGTTCTGAATTTTTTACCATATTATTTTCTCCTCCACTCACATTGTTCCAGAGAAGGTAAAACTCTCCAGAAACAGGAATAGTTAGTATTGGCATAAACTGTCAATTTGGAGCTGATAAATAATCCCAGGTATTTCTTACAGCTGGCTATCTCAAAACAATCCATTCAAACACCTTTTGGAGGTAAAATGGTAACTGGGAATACTATCACATATGCCTGAGACTTTTCTGGTTCTATAAGTTTCTTCCTATGCTTTTATAACAACCACACATACATTGAGCTGTCTTTTGTTAGCAGAAATCTATCTCTGCTACCTATGAGCCACTTGGACTTCATGAATCCTGAGAGCTCTCTCACAAGGAAATTGGAGATGTCTGCTATAAAATCTTCTGAGGGAGGTGCTGCAGCTACAGGGCACACCTCTAGACTTGGTTTTGCATCAGGAGAACAAATGCTTCTCAGTGAAGTCATACCTGATCTGTATTATAGGGACTTCCTTATGCAGAAACCAACATTTCTGTATCTGTGTGAACAAATACTTCCTGTGTCACAATACAAGCTTCCAGAAAGAGGCGGCTCTGTCCACAAAACTTCTTTCCACAGTCTGCTTATCATTGCAGTGAAGAAAGTAAATTTTTAGGCTGATCTAGAGACTTTCAGATGTAGTTGAATAGTCTGTTGATAAAATCAGAAAATACACCTGAATAATAGATGATTTTTATAATAGTGGTATTTTGAGTTATTCTAGGAAAACTCACACACTGTCCCTCTATAGCTTTTTCTGAGGTAATTGATTGAGTATGACATGAGCACTGCTTCGTAAATTCTGCATGCTTTGCTGGCCACAAAGGATAGATAAAATTAGATACCATTCTTAGACATTTGTACAAGATCCTGCTGGTTAATAACATTTTAACCAATGAGATAATAGTGGCCTATTTTTGGATGACCCCTCCCAGTCTGTCCTACCGTGATCAATCAAGGCTTATGAACACATAACCATTAGGAAAACAGAATTTAATTACTCACCTATTAGTCACAGATTTTTAGGCAGAGCCAGCTGTTAGGAGATCAAAGACAATAAAGAATTGGTCATACTGTTGTTTGGATATCAATACCATAAATGTCATACTGCAAATGTGTGCAAGACTGTGAAGACCAGTGTGTGATCAGAGCATTTTTTCCCAGGGAGGGGATCCTCAACATTCTGCCTGCCAGAATCAGTTTCTGCAGTAAAAAAGGAGTCCTTAAGAGCAGGCATAGGGAGGCTAGCCCAGGACATCGCCCTTTTTCTATACTGCCAAAAACGCAATACTGGCTTAAATATCCTTGTGAAGGGCATCATCAATGCTTTGATATGTTTACCTTTCAAACTGAGTCAGGAAGTAAACTGTGACTGATATTTTTTGTGCATTGACTGGTAGCCTCTATTGATTTCTGCATCTGTCCTTATGACAATTCCTGTTTGCACACTCTTAGATCATGAGATTCTGTTCAACTAGAAATGATTGTTTTTGCTGATGTTCTTTCTTTTTTTCCCTCTAGACTTTAGTACCTTAACAACCAAGCTATCTTCTATTATTTGAATGGGTATTTCGAGAATAGACATTTTAAGAAGCCCATATATCTTTAATCAATTCTCAAAGTATTTGCTTAGAAGTATAAAGTACTGCAAAACCAATAATCCAGATGATCATCATCAAACAAAACATAGGCTGAAGAACTAGCAGCTATGGTTGCTGCTCTGCTTGTTACCTTGAGTATCTTGCACATAGCTTACAAAGAGGCTGATGCAATCATTTTTTCCTCCAAATGAATAGGAGCTGATGAATATTTGACTTAGGGATTTACTTTCCACATGTGCTAAGAAAGCAATTCTAAATACCTGTGGTCACTGCTGCATTTTTACTTCTCTAGACTAATTTGAAAAATCCCCACCTCTTCCATGAAAAATGTTGAGAAACACGCAATTTTTATTGACCTCTCTTAAGCCTTTGACTCTACCTTGCTGAATTGACATTCATTAATGAGGCAAAAGTAACCTTGAAACTGTTAAACTAGACCAGCCTAATAAGGTTATGTGTAAATTACAAAAAACTGAAACCCACAAATAGTTAGAAGTTAAAATCACTGGCAGAGCAACATTTGCCTGGGGCAAATTTTCAAATAAAAGCTCTACTCTTTTTTATTATATAAACTGTACTAATAGAAAGTGAAAATAGATGGTTTCTCATAACTTAAAAGAAAGTTTGTGTATTGTCACAGACCCTTAATAGAAAAAATTATTAGCAAACTATTCAGATAGGATGAGAAAAAAAAATCAATTAGCCCATTCAAAGTAAATGATTCATTTCCTGACAGTTTAATGCTTTTTTATTTAAAAAGAAACATCTTCCTGTGTATCAAGCAGAATAGAGGAAATCTTTTACTAGAAAATGGTTCTAGGAAATTGTTTGCTACTTCATGGGTCCAAGTCCCTTTTCTCAAAGGAAAAAAAAAACAAACAAACAACAAACAAAAACAAACAACCAAATGAAAACCAACAAAATAAACCCACAAACAACCCCAACAGTCAGACTGTGCTGAGAGAAGAGACAAATTTCAACATAAATCTGTTTTGCATGCCTTCTGTGACCGTAGATGTAAGGAATAAATTACTTTTCCCAGACATTTTGCACTTCTATCTTCTGCTCTTAAACTAAACAAGAAAATATTGTGGAATAAATATCTGAACCTAAAATATTTTCATAAAATTGTGTATTCTTATCAATACAAGAAGAATAAAATACATGTGTTGTATATTTATTCATCTGTAGGAATACAAAAACTTGATTGCCTTCAGCCTTGCTATGCAGTACAGATTAGAAAGAAACCAATGTAATAAAAAGGTATTAACAAATGACTTAATTTTCACAGAGCGAGTATAACTAAGGCCTTAGGCAGTTTTGTTTATTTCCCATTTCTAGGATTAGCCAGTTCTAGAGCAGGAGGAAAGAAATTAATATCAAACACACTTCTTACGTTTTTATCTTCATTTTACTGGTCCTAAATAAGCTCAGTATATTTGGAGGATGAATTTTATTAAGCAGAAATAGTCAAAGGATTTAGAAAGCCGTTCTTGAAAAAAATCTCACCTTTTTACTAATAATCCATAGTCAACACAGAGGTTACTGAAACAATCATAAGAGATATGAATATTCCTTGCACAAGAGGAGAAACAAAAGATGTCCTTGGATTTAAATTGTCATGAAGTTATGGTATTTACTTGAGGAAGCATTTCACTTTATCTAAGACAGAGAAAGAATAGTTGTTCCTTATTTTCTTTCTTCACAGAAGGAGAGAAGAAGAAGAAAATATATAGGGAAAAGATATAAAGAAGAAAGTAAACTCATATAGGGAAGAAAAAAATCCTCCTTTTTCACTTTTTAAGCCTCATTAGGGGCTTGGGCAAGATGACCTCCAAAGGTTCCTTCTACACTCGACCATTCTGTGACTTTCTGTTTAGAAGTGAGTGGCAGAAAACGAGATCCATAATTTTAATTTCATATAATTTCTTTCAAACTGAATTTTTCCTTTATAGTATATTGGTCTGATCAATAAGTTTTCCAGATTAAAGACATAGCACATGTATATGGGGGATACTGAAAATATGTCTGATTTTTGTATTTTCTGAAATTACTCAATTGCATGGAAATATGAATAGCCTGCTATTGTGATGTACTTTAATCTATTTCAGAAACCTCTGATATTAGCAAGTCTTGGCTACTGAAATAGGCAAGTCAGTGCAGCAATTTTATTAGGACCCAGCAATATATAAGCAAGGTGAGAGCTGATGTCCTTCAGATTAGGTTACTTTTTGCATGTATTCTATTCTCTACCTCCTGACTATGATAAATTATAGCACAGATATGCTTATTTAAAGGTTTTAAAGATGGCAATGAAATAAACCAAGTATATTGGGAGGGGGTAGAACTCATAAAGGTATATTCTGCCTAAATTACCACCTTTTGTCATGTATGACAAAGAAGCTAGAAGATATGGGATGAATTGAAATATTCTTCTAGGGACGAAAAGTCTCATTTCTAAGTGCATATACATAGGTTTTATTTTTCCTCTGAGTCAGAGAACAGTGCAAGCTGATTATTGAGGTGAGTCTATGCACATGTGTTTATATTGTTTAACAAACAATATGATATGGAGAGGAAGCTAGCAGCTGTCCATTTTTCCTTTCTGTCTGTAAATCTGCCACATCACTGAATCTGACAAAATGAAAGCCTCTAGCTTTCAGTTTGTGCGTAGCACTGTTGCCAAACTTCATAAAAATATTTTATGGCCTGTTGAAGTGTTAAGAAGCTAGACTTCATGAAAAATGAAGTCTCTAAATGGATTGGAGCTATATCACTTGAGGAGTCTAAAAAATATCACTGGGAGTCACAGCTATTAGTGACAGCATTGTGGAGACATCTCACCCTGCTTATGACATAGCTCTGTTATAAAATATCCAAGCACACAGTGTCACTAATGATGAGCAATTTTCACCCAGACACCAAATTATGGTATCTAGGACCAGACTGGGTGAGTCATTTAAGTTTGTTTTGTATGACAAAAAGAGTAGTGGCAAAGGCTTTCTCACTGCCTTGGTCTGTGTGAAACACAGAGTACAAGGAGGCATGGTTATCCATCAGCACAAACTCACCAAAGCAAGAGCTGCTGTAGACCCATGCGTTCTAGTGGCCTCACTCAGACATTTCTGGTTCTTGCTTTACAGATAGTGGCTTTGCACCACCAAGCAATGAGCTGCTACAGAACAATATGATCAAAAGGTCAAATCACAAAAAGAAAGCACATTTGAGGAGACAGTTCTGCAAACTTGCCACTTAAACTCTGTACATGGATTCAAGAAATTAGGAAAAGAATAATAGAAAATTATTTTCAGTAAAATAATACCAAAAAACCAAAACCAAACCCCATAAAATGACATTCCCGAAGCCCTCCAACTTGGTTTAGGACCCCAGGTAGTTTAAATTTAAGATTAAATGAAGCGATCATGCTTTTTATATTTTCCAAAGTACTAGAACTGTGAAAACTCTTTAGAATACAGTTACATTTCCATTCCAATTAGATTAGCAGCCCAGCCCAACCTAGAAAGTTACCTACTGCCCAACATCCTTCACCTTAGGTCTGTGCAGCAACCTCAGAAATAGCAAGTATTTGCTTATAGTCTGGAGAGCCAAAGGGAAAGTATTTGCATTACTTCTGAAAGACAAATCAAAAATTCCCTTCCTTTCACACTGTCTCAAAACAGGTTGCTGCTAGGTTCAGCTGAGCATTGGCTCTGGTAGAGGGTGACAGAAGTTCATCTAAACATGTGAGCTATTCATACTCTCTCTCCTAGAAGCTGATTTCCTAATAGCCATGCAGTCTAAATGGACATTGTCAGTGTACATCAGTCCTTGAAAACATCATCTGAGAGGATGGTAAAGCCTTCAGGAGCAACAGAATTTGAGGATCAATAGAGTTCAAAGAAAACTTAAATCTGAAGTTCTATTAGGGTTGTTACTCCAAAGAGATGTGGTGTCTGCTGCAGTGTATTCACTACTACATGGTTTAATAGTTAAGCAAGAAAAATCCTCCTAGAAATGAAGTTTCAAGTGTCCTGAATGTAGCCTAATATAAAGCATAGCCTTGTGTAAAGAATTCTACAGTACTCAGAGCTCAAAGCAGTAATTGCTATGACCATGTAATTTGGAGTACTTCACAATGTCATTGGAACTCTCACTCAAACAGTCAGTGTTTCTCCACCACTGCTGTCTGTCTACCAGTCAGAGGACCAAAATATTGACATTGTGAAATGGGCTTCTCAGAGATTTTCGTTTACCTTCTGGGGGTGTGAATTCTTTTATTTTCTCTCTTCTCTCTTCATCCTGTTCTTATTTTCACCAGGCCAGATGTCACATCAACATTAGAGTCCAGAGACTAAGTCATATGAGAGGTGGCTGAGGAAGTTGGGGTTCTTTACCCTGGAGAAATGGAGGTTCAGGGGAGACCTTATTGCTCTCTATAACTACCTGAAAGGAAGTTGTAGCAAGGTGGAGGTCAGTCTCTTCTCCCAGGCAAGTAGAGACAGAAGAGGAAATGGCCTCATGTTGCAGCAGGAGAGGTCTAGATTGAATATTAGGAAAATATTCTTCACTGAAAGGGTGGTTAAGCATTGGAATAGGCTGTCCAATGAAGTGGTGGAATTGTTCAAGAAACAACTGTACATGGCACTTAGTGATTTAGTTGACATGATGGTGTTCAGCCAAATGTTGAACTTGATCTTGGAGGTTTTTTCCAACTTTAATGATTCTATGATTTTATGATTTGAAAATTTTGGTTCTTTGAAGCAGAAGTGTTAACTTGGCTCATCACCAAAGATAGAGTTATGAGGTAGAGCAAAGGGGAGCAAACTGTGAGTTTATTTTGTTCATATTTGTGTTTTCTCCCTGACTTAACTTCCAAAGTTGTCTTTTTTCCTCTTTTGTTTCTGGATGCCTGGATTTTGCACTGCAAATATCAGCATATGATAGAATCTGTCTGCATTATTTTTTCCCTTACCTGAAGAGAAATAAAATAGTTTTTCAACTTCAAACTTTTGAACAGGCTTGTATGAAGCTACATGCAGTTCTTTAGACTCATATTTTTCTTCAGTGAGCAGAAGTTCCTTGGGTTGCTTCTACTTGCTCTCCTCCTAGGGTTTAAAACCTACTTCCTTGCTACACATTAGGCCTTCCTTCTCATCACACTTGATTTTTGTGTGAGAATTTTTTCCCTATTTTTTCCCTTTTAATTACTATTTTAACAGGACATTTATACTGAAATTGAAGACTGTTTTCTATTAACTCATTCTTTAAACAGATTTCAGGTGTTCCAAATTGGAGTAAAAAAATTGAAAGAAATATCAACTGTCATCTTCCAGGCGTGCAGTGACTTTGCTGGATTATTTCCATAAAACTCACTGATACTGTAGTTACCTGGAAGTAGTTAATATTGCTCACTGTTGAAAAGAGGGATAACCACACTTCACGTACCATTAAGATAATCATCATCACAAATGCTCTTTTTTGCGACTCTGCTTGTGCTTATGCCATTGCTTTCCACAGCTATACAGGTCTTCATTTACACTAGTTTTGTGAGGGCATTTGAGAAAACCACCTGCTTTAAACTATCTTCTGATTGCTTAAATTTGCCAACCACTAGTGAGTAGTAGTCAGGCTTCTCTTAACATCGCTCTAGAATAGAGAAGAAAAATCAAGAAACATTAACACTGACAGTAAATGGATATTTAATCATCTGTTATAAATATAAGGCAAACTACAGTAGACAGTATAGTGCTCATTATCTAGTGCAGAGTGTGATTTGCATTCATTAATATATTCACAAGTTCATATTACAATATCTCCATGACGTGGGAAATTTAATGCAAAAAGCAAACAATAAAAACTATATATTTAGAAGAAATCCTGTTAGGAGTTATGTGAGAAATAAAACTACTCAAGGGAAGGTAGCATGATTTTTACAATTAATTTTAACTGTTTGAGACTAAGCTACTGCATTACATGTGCTAAATCAAAGTGACTTTTCACCTAGTAGAAATGGACACAGTTATTGATGATTACTATTATCCTGGTTTCAGCTGGGATGGAGTTAAGTTTCTTCTTAGTAGCTGGTACAATGCTGTGTTTTGAATTTAGGAGGAGAATAATGTTGATAACACACTGATGTTTTAGTTGATGCTGAGCAGGGCTTACCCTAGGTCAAGGACTTTTCAGTTTCCCATCCTCTGACAGTGAGCAGGGGCACAAGAAGTCGTGAGGACGCACAGCCAGGACAACTGAGCTGAATTGGCCAAAGAGATATTCCGTTCTATAAAACATCATGTTCAGTACATAAACTGGGGGGAGTAGACCAGGATGAGCCAACTGCTGCTTGGGGATGGGCTGGGCGTTGGTCATCTCTTTCTCCTTTTCATTGTAATTATTATCAGCATCATTTATATTAATAGCATTATTCTACTTTATTTCTATTACTAAGCTGTTCTTACCTCAAACCATGAGTCTTTCTTTTATTAATCAATTTTCTTCCCATCCCACTGCAGCAGGAGGACAGTGAGTGAGCAGCTGTGTGGTACTTAGTTGCTGGCTGGGGTTAAACTGTGACAATTATCTGCAGCAATAGTAATCACTATCAATTATTTATGATGAAATTTAGAAACTAGTTATCATAGCAGGAGAGATAGAGTAGCTCTAAAATAAACAAAGTACTGAAACAAGCAGAGTGTCTCAGTTTGCGTTAGCTACCAACACAGACTCAGTACTACAGAAAGACTGGGCCACCATGGCAAGGAGGCTTTTCCTTTTTCTGCCTCCAGCCTTTCTGTTATCCTCCCCTTCTCCAACATCCCCCACTCCCATCCCCCTCACTTCTCCCACCTCCTTAAGTTGGAGAGCAAGGGAAAGGCTTCAACGACCTTGATATATTTCCATGTCTCTTCTCTGGAGATGAGAACAGACCTTATAAAGTTCACATGTGTATATTAAACCCATAACCATCTGCTGCAATTATCAACAGTGTGGTGGTTAAGTTTAGCATTTGGAGAGGGGGTCTGAAGGTCAGCTGTGCTTCAACTGTAATGAAGCATTTTAGGTTGACTTGAATAAGTGAAAAATAACAGCAATAAATGAGCAGCTGAGTTTTAAAGTGGGTCAGCTTGTGGGGTATTTAAGATCAGAAATAACACTAGAGGATGGTATGCTCATATCTCAGATATAACAGGAATTGAAACATTCTTAATATCCTTGGGATGCTGGACTGGCTTCTTGGCAGTTGGGGTTTTTTTTTCTTTTTTTAGACTGTGATGCTTAAAAAAGAGTAGACATACCTTTGCATGCATTTGCTCTGTTTTAAGGAGGGCTCCATTATTTAGCTGGGATTTGTTTGGAACCTGTCACTTCATTTCCTAAATATAGGGAGATGGAAAACATTAAGTAGCAAGTACTCCTGATGGGCTGTGAGAGCAACGAGCTCTCCAGAATACAAGTGCCTGATATGTAAACTCTATTATGACTCATATTTTAGAATATTGTGGAATCATGCATATAGGTAACTCTGTTGGTTTCAAATGTTTGTTTTCTTTGTTCAGTTGCTCATTGCCTAGATGCTAGTAAATTTTTGTGAAATCTCGATTCTGTGACATGCCAGTGCATGATTTTTCTAGAAGCCATAATTACAATAATGAAATGCATTCTTTCTGAGATGGTTTCAGTTACTTAGATTAAAAGGATAGCGAGAATTAGAAAGCAATTTCCTTATGGAAATTCCCTGGTTGTCCAGGGTTTGCTTCATTCAATATGAATATTTAGTGTATACACTCAGTTATGGCAAATTGGGGGAAAGCAAATCTATCTCCATTCCAACCCGATAAACACTTCTTTTGCAGTGTACTGTGCTCTTGTGAGCAGGTGATCAAACTCTGGGCATGCAGCTCAAGGAGTTTGGGGAATGATAAAAAAAATTTTAAGTCCAAACAAGTGAAACAATATTTCAGTACAGTGTTTATTCTCATTCTTTTGCATGTCCAGTAAAAGGAAGAAACAGGTATGCATCAGTAAGGGGTAATGTATAGCAGGTCAGTTTTGGAGCATTTGAAGTACAGTAGGGAAACTAATACCAGTGCATTACTTTCTCAGACTTGAAAAGTGTTCATTGGCATGACATCAAGGAGTACAGAAAGGTGGAGTACTTGAAGCAACAGCCTCATCTCTAATTTGTAGGCAATGTTTCTTTTATGAAATTGAATATTTAGAAATTAACAATAATTTTAATAACACTTTATCAAAGTGTTATCAAAAGCTGCTAAAGTTCACTGGGAAATATTTTGACTGTAAATCCTCTTTCTTTTTTATTCTGGGAGATAGGGGAAGGTGTGAGGAAGATAGGGTGTTTGAATTGTTATCCCAGCCCTTCTGATGCCCACTGAACTTGGACTCCCCTCCTCATTTCATAAAGCAGGACAATTACAGATTGTTAATAAATTCAAAGTATTGTTTTTATATGAGTTTGCCACTTGTTTTTTTGGTAAGCATGATTCTGCAAATGTTTCATGTTTTGCTTCTATTTACTTACATATGGAACAGTGTAAATGTGACTTAATGTTTAGTGTTTTCTCTTAGATGTAGAGAACTTTAGATACTTTGAAATTAATGGCTTTCTAAGACTACACCTGGAAACTTGGTTCAATTCAGCTCAGTCAATTGAGTTACTAAACAGTTTCATGTGCCTTCAAATCCAGAAACATAAAAATACCTTAAAATTTTTATTACATAAAAAACCTACTTGAAATAAGCTTTCTAATACAAAATAAGACAATGCATCCAGAAATCCTATTCTATGTTGCTTATTCAGTACTGAAACATACTTGCAGCTGGTTTATTTCTTCATAAATGATTTTTTATGTTTATAAGAAGTTTCCCTTTTCTAAAATAAAACCCCAAACACAACTCTCTTGAAAGTTTGAAGTACTTGATACTTCTAAATATTTGCAGAAGTTCTTTCAAACCATCATTTACAAAGAGTACAGGCATTCATGTGGCCTATTTTGTTTACAAATTTATTTCATACTAAGTGGGTCCTATTCTGGTCTTAATAGGCTTTAGATCATCTTATTTCTGATGTGAAGAGTAAATGAGATAATGGGACTCTAATTTATAAGGAAGCAACTTGGAAAAATATTGCCTTGTTTATTAATATTGAGTATTTTTGTGCTTCTGTAATGGGTTCCAACTTTCCTAAGCCATGGAAAAAACTTCCTAATAATTAGTTTCAGCTGTTAAGATTTCAGTGCTTGCTTCTTTATTGAATATTCATTTCTGTCTCAGCTGAGGTCTTTGTGTTGATCTCAAGAGAACAAAGCTTTCAGACCATTACTTCATTGTATTTATTTCTTTCAGTATAAAGATTTAGGGCCTAATGCCAAGCTAATACTCTGTGAATCCTCATTAGTATGCTTTACTCAGCTGGTCCCTCCCACTCCCTGATTAATCCTTAAAAAAAAGTCATCCATCTGTGTAATGATAAAAAAGTTTAAATTAAGAAATAAATGTTAATGTATACAAGTAATGAACATCGCTCTGATATTCCATGCTTAATACTAAGTAGTGGCTTATGTTATCTGGAGCTGAAATAAGAAGGAAAAGTGAGGGCCTGCCTATCTACTAACATGCATTAGGTTTTGTGGTTGATATTAATCCCACAGAAATTGTAACAACTTCCGTGCAGCCCTCACTGGTATTATTCTGGCTCATGAGAGTAGCCCTGAGTATATATCGTGAGTAGCCATACAACTTTTCCAGAGGAGCAAACTACTGTATTGATTGCAAATCAGCTATTGCACTCTAAATTATTTCCTTGCTGTGTAAGCCAATAGGTGTATGTGGACTGGAGCTAGGAGACTCCAAATTTTTACAGTTCTGAGGATTTGGTGTTTGTTCTGCTGGGGTAGAGGAGATATCCTTATATAAAAGGAAGCAAAAGGGAGTTAGATGAAATAATGCAATGAACTATTTGTGCATTCTTGGTCTATCATTTAATGGTAAATTTAACTCACTGAATTGTTTCCGAAAGATTGCAGCAATTTCAACTCCTTAGGTAATCTGGGAGTAATGATCATTGTTAGAAGAATTTAAAAGGTAACAGACTTGAAACTTATCCTGTAATATTTATGCTTCCCTGCTTACTTTGTGATTCTGTAAGTATTAAATGAGTGACAACTTAACCTTCTCAGAATGCCTGCTTTGCACTTCTCAAAGTGCTGTACATACTCTGAGTGGAGAAATCCACGTTCCTTTTAGCTGTGACTTCAGTGATGCCTGCAATGCATGATTTCAGGATTGTTCCCTTCATAAACAGGCTGACATCTTCAATGCTTGTGTTACTTTCTGCTCTGTGGTGCTGGCCTACATGCTCTTCTATTGCATAGTTTCAAGAATAGTAATAGTCATGAAAAGTGTACTTAACAAGGTCTTCAAAACTTGGCTTTGTAATTGGCACATGGCTTTTCTTAACTAATTTATTTTCTAATTATCTGACTCAGTGCTTGAAAACGCTGATATACTTTTTGTTTAGATGTAAGCTACCCCTTGGACTTCAGATTGCTGAAGTTCATTATGCAGCATCCATTGCCATTCTGCTACTGTTGTCTTGGAGGAACACCTGTAAGAAACTTAAAGGTCATATGAAACATGCATCAGAAATATAACTTGGTGAGTATTTCCTTTCAAAGTAACAGATAAACCCTCCCAGTATTTTTAAACAGCAACAGATTGTAAATAGACTATTATCTAGTACCATAAGTCTTTCCTCCTGTTTTAGCATATAGCTGGAAATTTTAGGAGGGGAGAGGTGAATCTGCTGCATATTTTGTGCAGTTATGAATAAAGCAGATCAACAGGAGTCAGGTCTTGAAAATTCCCCACTTTCATGACTAATGTGTGAGCTCTCTTTAATATGGGAATAGAAAAATTAAGTAGTGTGAGGCAACACTGCAGTTTTGCAATTTAGATTTCACATCAGAAATAAGATGATCTAAAACCTGTTAATACCAGAATAAGACCCATGTAAATGAAATAACTGCAGTTTTGCCTGACTTCAACACTCAAAACACTGCGTATTTTCAAACTGTGACACTCTAAACTGGTGCTTTTTTCAAAGTTTCATCTTGCAAGTATTTCCTTTCAACCATGAGACCTAAAAAATCAGTAAGATTTTCAGTGTAAAAACCTGTGATTGTCAATGATTCATGCAGGGAGAAAGATTTCAGTGATTCAAAATAAATTATGTCTATCTAATATGCTGTCATTTGAGTCATTTTGAGTAAAAAACTTCTGACAGTTGTGGTTAGTGCATTAATTTTTATAGATATTGCTCCTATTTTTATTTTCCATCTATTTCAATTAAACTACAGTGATTTATTCAGAGATGGAGGATGAAAGCAGTCAAACTTTTTTTTGAGGCAAAATTTTCTGTTGATTTTTAGCCTTAGTCATGTTATCTATTCCTTTGAAATTTCCCTTACTTATGATCATAGAGCTAGTAATAAAAAAGTAAATAAAAATTCAAATAGAAAAAAACAACCCTGAAACTTTATAGAAGGCTTCAGTATTAAGTTTATACACACACATATGTTTGTTTGTTTGTATATGTGGGGATAGAATGCAGAAGAAATTTTTTTCAGAAAAAAGTCCTACAAGTGTCTCTGTCTTTCATGAATATCAGTTCCCGGTTCTGTTTACTAAAGTTCATAGATATATGAAGTTTTCACTAATTCCTCAGTTCTTACAAACTAAAATCACATCGATATATGATTCTTAATACATGTTTTTTAATAGTGTCATAGTATATTAAGGAGTTGGAATGGCCTTAGAGACCATCTAGTCCCAACCCCTCACCCTGGACAGCAACACCTCCAACTAGACCAGATTGTTCAAGGCTTTATCCAACCTGGCTTTGAACACTGCCAGGTGTGGGGCATCCACAACCTCCGTGGGCAATCTGGTCCAGTGCCTTACAACTCTCACCTTAAAAAAACCTCTTTCTAATATCTAATCAAAATTTCTCCTCTTTCAATAGTATGGAGTACTCCAGGTGGGGTCTCGCAAGAGCAAAGAGGAAGATTAACCTCCTTCAACCTGCTAGCCACACTCCTTTTGATGCAGTCCAGGACATGGTTGACTTTCTGGGCTGTGCGTGCACACTGCTGGCTCATGTTGAGTTTTTCAACTGTCACCCCAAAGTCCTTCTCTGCAGGACTGCTCTCAATCACTTCTCCATCCAGTCTATAGGTGTGCCCGGGATTGCCATTACCCATGCATAGCTATTTTATTCTAGAGCTGCTAGGTGCAGTGATCTGGGCCTTGTAATGTAGTATCTTTTGCAGGTTGTTGAATTTGATACTTGAACGTTCTACAAAATTAGACTCGTTATATAAATAGCGACTCTTTAGCTATTCCTTTCTGAATCTACTCTAAGAACTATTGTTATGGGCATTGAAGTGTCCATTGGAGACAGGATTCTGAGCTCATGGTCATGGACAAGTAGACAATCCTTCATTTTCAAAACTTCTGGTAGGTCAAGTTGTATACAAATGCTTTTTTTCTTTGGTGAAGACATATGAACATTTTTCCCCTTATCAGAAACGAGCTAGCAATATATCTTTCCAAGAGAGAGGCTGTCTGGTGTTTTTAGGATAATCTAACTCCATTAATAAAAGCATAATTACCCACTGTTCGTCTTTGACTTTGATTACTTAGCAAGGAAAATATTTGGATTTTTCTTTCTTTTGTATTATTTTTTTCTGTCAGCAGTCAGTGCTGCAGACAGCTATTATAACACTTGTCTCCAGAAGCTTTCACACCGTGATGTTTGCCCATGCTAGACATGTTATATTAGATACAAGACTGCTATCTCTGCCAGCAAGACTTACTCTCTTGGAGAATGCTTCCTTGATTTATGCCGAACTGACTTCTCTGAAAATAGCTTGCTTGTGCAGACTTTGATCCTCTCTGGAATGCTCTCAGTGTAAAAAGAAGGCAGAGATGTGGTAAGAAGCTGTATAATGGTAATGCTGATGTTGCAAATTTCTGATACGCTTGTGCTAAACCTAATCAGGGAAGCCATAGATCCCATGGAGGCAGGTGGCCACTGAAATACATAGCTACATCAGTATACTGAACTGCTAAATTGATGTACATGTCAGTAGCTCTTTCTGTGAATAATGTGCTGGGTTTTTTCTGACTCTTTGAAATAAGATTTTTATCAAAACTCCCTAGCACAGGAAGCTTGATAGTTCTGGTCCTGTTCTTAAGTAAAAACTTCATAAACAAAAGTTAACCAAAACAGTTTTCCCTTTAAGGACATGTGCTTTTTTACGTACTAAGACTTTAACTGCAATCCTGTCTTCTTTTTCACCAAATAAACCAAAAAACAACCAAACAAAAAGCCCCGAACACCAAAACAAACCTTACTTCTCTCTAGGTTTCACCATATCATTTCACTTCTAATATTTTTATTAGCACAATGAGAATCTGAGGTTTTAATGAATATGGATGCAATAATTATTTGCATTTAGCCACCTTATTAACTTTGTTTCTGTCTTTGCTTTGTGTTTAGTACAAATATATATGAAGCGAATATTTACTTTCTAAAATCTGAAGAGTGCTGTGAAATCAGTGTAATCAGACTTTAATCTGAGAGATTAAAGAATTTAAATCTATTTTTTATTGTGATCATCCATTTTGAAATGGAGCAGCTACATAAAAACATTTTCTTTGAAGTATTTTGAAGCTGGAAATGGTGCTGAAAAAAACATTTCAAAGAGGTATATTGAGCTTTCCTGCAGAGTCTGATACTTCTGAATGTTGTCATTAGAAAATGGATACATTACAACATTTGAAGGGTATTTGTTCAGCCAGATAAATGTGCAGTCAAATGTTGAACTTGAGAAAGTATATGTCAATCTTTGAAGTGATGGTGCCATCACGATGTTTTGAATAATTGCAATAGTTGAGTTTGGAGTTGGATTTAGGTGTGTTCTAAAACAAATGCAGGGTCTCTCATAAAATGGCAATGACTGAACTCTTCATGGGAGCTTTTCTGTTTCTTTCTTCAAATTAAAATATAAATAGCAGATAAATTGATGTATCTTGCTTATGTAACATCTGAAGTCAAATGAAATTAATTTTTGCATGGAATATGCATGAATTTCCATTTCTAAATATAAGAGATTTCAAACTAATAAGATTTTAAAAGCAGCCTAGAAACAATTAGGGCGCTTGAAAGTATGCAATGTTATTTTTTGCGTAAGAAGCACAGTATTCTAAGGCTGAGAATATGAATGTTTGATGACACGGTGGTAATTTCTATACCATTTAGTGAGAATAGCCTCCTTAAGTTTTTTCAAAACAAATCATTGTGGAAAAGAAGAATGATATTTTTATCTGATTGAACTTTAACAAAGTAAAAATAGCATGAAAAGCAATGGTTAAATTATAGATTCCAAAACTAGTATGCTTCATAGCTGAAAAGTTCATCCAACTCAAAACTATAAACACGGCACAATAGCAAAAGTAAATACTATTTACCTTCAATATAGGAAAGAAATTTTATCAGCTTTATTTAGACAACAGGAGGAAAGCTTTTGTTGAATTTTATATTATATGCAATATAAATTTATATTAAAAATATTTTACTTTAACAAGCTGGATTCTAATTTCTTCAATACAGCTTTGGTACTGTGCTCTCTTGGTGTCACGTTTAGGTGTGACCACTCCTGGAAGGTTATGAGACTGTCCTTTATTTTCTTCGTAAGGGCAAATTCTGCCTTCAAACATGTACTAGACTCCAGATGCTGAAGTGCATCTGAGGGCATAATTTCTGCCTTAAGTATTTGTCATTGAAACTGCACATTTAAAACCTGAGAGAAACTCTGCTTTCAGTTGCAATCATATGGCTAAGTTTAGTCCAGGAGGGGACCTTAGGAATACAGATGCTTTTCAAAGTGTGAAAGTGTGTTTCTAAAAGTGCATTCTGTTGTTCCTTTCATCATTTTTCTGTGCTGGAAGATAAATGAGATGTGACATGTAGTAGTTTTAGATGAAGAATAAAACCTGAAGACATTTAGAAAAGATTTCTACAGTAACTTAGGGACTCTGGAAATGTGTCTTAAAAACTGCCATCAAAGTAGTCAATTTAACTTTTCCAAGCTAACATTATTTTATGTCAGTTATTTAAATCTCAAAAAGTTAATTTGTGATTCTTTTATCTGACTGTTGTTCTAGAAAACCTTTCCTTTGTAACTGTGTAAAATGTATGATTTCAAAACTCAGTACAGGATAACACAATGTCTCTATCTCCAAAACATTTCCAACCCCTTCAGAGAAAAATGTGATTTTCTTATGTTCTCCTTTCTGCTCCCAGAAAACAATGGAACTGAACAAGCTGCACCTAAAAAGACATCAATAATAACTTCTTTTTCCCCCCACTCAAGTTTCCAGTAGAACTTCATTTTGTACGAAATACACTTCAAAGATTTCTCCCATAAGTTTCAGTATGTTGCTCTTAGAGCAACATAATCACAGGTTTCATGTACCCAAAACACTTGGGTGTTTCAACACCCAAAAAGATCAGGTTTGCTCTCAAAGAAAGGCTGAGCACCTTATCACCTGAGGTTTACAGATTTATATAAAACACAGTTAAATACAAGGAAAGAGATGAAAAAATGGTTCTCAACAGACCTGTGTGGTGAGTGGTTGGAATAATATTTAAAGACACATTAGAAAATTACCTTAGGAGCTGAGACAGCTGGTTTTAGCACAGTCATATTTTGCTGTAACTACAAGGGAAGAGATCCTGTGGTTTTAACATGAAATTTAGTCCGATTCCATGTCAGGTTAGAACCAACAACAGCAGGGCTGGCAGTGTGAAAAAGGAAAGGAAGAAACATTTATCTTGTTCAGCCTTAATGAATCTCAAAGTTCAATTTGATATTTGAATAAAGGTTACAGCAGTGCTTTAAATTATTATGTATAAAATGAAGTTCACAGAGGAACAATATTTAAGAAGGAATGTTTACTCCCATTTATGCCCTCTTTTGCTGCTTTATACAAAGATGCATCTAGAGTGCAATAAACCATAGTAATTTGATGCTTTCCAGGATTAAGAGAGGCCACAGGCAACAGAACAATTAAGGAGGAGCATCTTGCCAGCAGGACTAGACTGGATGCAGAGGCGTAGGTCAAGCCTAACACAGCTTTGATGAACCCACAGGGGTAGAACCAGAACTAGAGCTCATATTACACATTCTAGATTATTTCTATATTTGACTTGCTTGTGCTAAGATGGTTAGAACATTTAAAAAATCTTAACTTTGGTGGATTTGTGTGTACATGCTTTGTAAACAAAAAGAAAGTGCATGTATAATGTCTTATTAAATTTTTTTCAGGATAGTATTTGTCCAAATTTAAATTGCAAGTCACTGTTTTTTTTCTTAACGCAGACAAGACTGACTTTTGTAAATAAGTTAACATGGGAAAAATAGCTATTGATTAGAAACATGTTTTAACATAGCTGTCAGGTATGATATCTGCTATCTCTTGTTTGAAATGAAAATAAATTTATTAGAAAATACATAGAATAAATGAAGATAAAGACTAACTAAATATTCATACTTGCATAATGAGAAGATATGTAGATTTTGCATAGTAGAAACAGATCAGTTGCCAGAGATGTGGAAAACTTGATAATGAAGAAACATCAGCTGCCAAAAGAAGAGGAAATATGAATGTGGCTAGTGAGCATTAGCACCCTACCTCTATTTGTTCAAGGCCAGCCTTGCAAGATACGCTCCTGGGAACAGTCCTATTCTCATCAATTTCAGTGAAACAGCCCATGGCTGCAGGACTCAGATCTTAGCAAGGAGTTCTTTGATCAAGAAGTTTCAGAGGTTTTTATGAGATCAAAGTGGAAAAGCTTTAACCCATCTGTGTGATGTGCATTTTGAATAAAAATGCCCTAATTCTTCTTTTGATAACAAAAAGAGAAGGCAGGATGAAGTGAGGAGATGAATAAAAAAGAAAACAGAGAGCTTCAAATTTCTTGAAAGAATATTAGCTTTCATAGTGACCGTTTGACATCAAAAAAGAATGCTATAAATCATTCCATGGAAGGATTACCTGAAATGAAACTGCTGTGAGAATAAAGGCTTGGCTTTTATGGCGGCACAAATTCCAAAAATTGTCCAGTGAGCAGAGCTGGTTAAGGTATTATCACAGATTTAAGTTGCGATCCATTTAAAAACTTGTTTCTGGACATCAGCCTTAACCTAATCATTTACTAATTCTATCTTGTTAATGTGGTTTTTAAACAGAGAGCAAAGTTTGGGTGCTTGGGAAATGCGATAAACAAAAATATACAACTGAGATTGAATTTGCAATGTTCCCTGAAGATGTGCATGGCAATACGTGAAAGTCATAAATATTCCAAATAAAAATGATGTTGTAGTTTACAGTTCTAAACTTGGGGTTATTTTATTTGCTAGATCTTGCTAAAGAGCAATTTCAATAACTTAAATCACTTTTTTTTAATGAGATTGAAGAAATATTATGAGAATTCAAATTTCCTTCTTTTTATGACTAATAACAATCCAGTTAAACCTATATGCTTTCTGAACTGTAATGTGTTACATAAAGATAACTAGTAATCTGGTTTATTTTAAACTCTGTATATGCATCTGCATAGCCTCAATGAATGTATTCAGGATGGGGGCACTAGCATCTTAGATACTGTCTAAATGTAAAGACCAATGTAAATCTACAGTCCAAAGCCATGCAACCAGTAGTTGCAGTGCAAGGAAGCTGCTGTTGTAACTCCTGAAGGCTTTAATTCAAATGCAATGCATCTGCAGGAGTACTTGACCAAAAATAAAATACAATGAACTCTTTTCACCCTACCATAGCAATGCTTACATTTAGATGTTTGGAGCTGAGCAATTTCTCAAGGGTGTGAGTCTTCCAAATAAAAGTAACAGATTTTAGAACTAGTGGAACAAACTCAAGTTTGACTTAAGTAGATACATTATTTAGAGAGGGACTACTACTGCCATGTGGATATTGACTTAAAAGCAGATGCAACTCATAAAACCTCTGTTCTGCTTTTTAAAGTGAGAAGCCCTGATGTTGCAGGCACTGTTTGCTCAGCCATGAATGCTAATTTGACACTAAATTATGCTAATCTGTTTGTGGGAATGTGGGCAAAATGATTATGTGCCAAATCCTGGCCTTTACTGAAGCACAAAAGTAAGCAAGTAAATGATGTGAAGAAGAGCCCATACACAGGCAGGCTGGTCAATAACTCTGCCCTGCAGGTCTCCATTTCCTTCCACCACAACGGCAAATATTAGCGTCACTGCAATTTTCGAAAGAAAAAAAATGTTACAGGGGGAAGCGAACTCTGCTCATATGGATATGTGAATTATGCTATATTTAGTGTGGAGATATCATCTTGAAGACAGTTCAAATGAATTTTGCATTGGTGCCATATTGTGTCAACTTATTACAAGGAGTTCAACCTTGGACCAGATCCCTAGAAGTTAGGACTCGGTCACTCCATAAAAACGTGATTAGCAGGCAAAGCCCTTTATATGTGTTGCAGGACAGGAGAAAATTTCATCTGAAGCTCCAGATGATGAAAGAAAACTTGAGCATTAATACCTAATAATTTATTGTTATTTATTTATATTATTTATCATTATATATGATATTAATTAATGTATTAAATTGATAATATTTGAAGTTCTGGTGTTTTCATATCAGAGCAGTACTTCCTTCACTATGACATTCTGCTTCCACCAGTTTTCATGGGTGGCCAGCTCCTCTACTGATGCATAATACTAGATGGTCCTTGACCTGTGCTGCAAAAATGCAAGGAAATTGGTAGAATATGACTTTCATAAAAAGATGTTCTATTGAACTCTGTGATATATTCTTGAGTATGTGCATATACAAAAACTTTGAGAAAAATAAGAGGCCATCATTAATGTCAAGCTTGTGACAATAAGACATTGTCTGGCTGAAAATAAGATTTTGCATTCAAAAACAAAGTTTAAAACAGACCCCAAACAGAATGTAACAACTGAGTAAAATTGATTCTCTGTGGTATCTTTTCTTCCAAATGAAAGCAACACTTGCTTGTTTTTCGAAGTTTTTATTCCTTGTTGTGAAGTGTGCATGGTGAACGCCCTGGGGAAAAAAATGAGTTTTCTCCAAAATGACCTTTGATCAGCAGCATATGTGGCTTTTCACCTTCTTACCTTAAAGGTCTTTATCAGTCTAGCTCCCGTCTATTGTCTCTGGATATGCAGTTTTTATACAAACCCTCCATTTTACACTGTGTATAGTGTTCAAGTGCTATAGAAAACATGATCTATAAGACACAGCATGTGTTCATGGACAGGAATACAATAAAAAGAATAAAATAGCCATGCAATTTAATTATGTTGCAGTTTGCATTTATGCTAAGGCCAATGAGGAAACTGGAGATGATACCTGGTTAAAAGGACCCAGGAGATCAGGCAAAACTTTGACAGGAGAAATCAGAATTGTGCAGTCCAGTGAAGAATTAAACTACTGGGAGTAATAATATGGGCTGATGCACTCAATATAGCAGTAATGCCCTCTGAGAAGGGTAGGAAATAATTCAGTTCCTCTAGGCTGCACAGAAGCTAAATACAATATGACAAGAAATAGTAGCAGTACTCATTATGTCTGATTGCTAATTACCCCTTTGAATGATTCGGTTATGCCTGCTACTAGATAATTAGTTTAGTAATTTATGGCTGCAGCACAAACTAGTATTTTAATTTTCACTGCACAGTTTTCACAACACCTACAGTGCAGATAATATCTCTCTTTTTATTCAATTTCAAATTGCCCTTTTTGATAACCGATAGAGGAGAAAAAAAGTCCAAGTAATTCTTTCAATTTCTTAGCATAATTTTAATTTTAAATTGTGTATTTTTATGTAATTGTATTCAAGTGTAAACTATATAAATGTAGAAAGCAATTTAACCTGAGCACTCAACATGCTTTCTTTATAGATTTGGAAACTGATCCTGGAAACACTTACATGGGAATATTTGCTATAGTAAAGTTATTCGTTGCCTCTCTTCAGAATAAAATAAAGCTATGCCTGTGTATGACTGTTGCTAGGATTAGACCCTTGGGATAAAGTAAGGTTATTTTTTGCTTTTTTATTTTGTAATTGCACAGATATTTCTGCACTTCCTGATTATTTTGCTTACAGGGCTTGATTCTTCTAACTAAGGAAGGTACAGACTGCATTCAGTGACATTTAGAGTGCTGCTTGTAGTCTGTTTGTTGGTAGGATTTTAAAGAATCAGCAGTTTTCAGGAATAGATTTATATTTCTTTAAAAATCAACTACTACTTAGAATTAACTTTCATGCTTGGGTGGACTAAGAGGTATTCAGAGATATATGTTTGGTAATTTGTGAGCTATGTTGTTTTTCTTATAAAGCTACCACATGGTAATTTGGACTTCCAAGGAAAGATAAATCTCTGAGTACCACTGAGGATCAAGGTCATATTTTAATTATTTGTAAAATGTCTTGAACCTCAATCTCACTTTACTGGCTTAACTAACTGTTTTCTTCCTTCTTATGAACAGACCTACCTGTGTTTGATTCACACCATCACTTACTTTCAATAGGTTTCGTTTTTTATATTTCGAAAAGTGTAATGAAATCTTCCATGTAGACAGGACACAGTCTGATCCTTTTCTTCCCCTTTAAAAATAAAAATTAAATGA
>NW_008657829.1:0-2525 GCF_000695815.1 Acanthisitta chloris | reverse complement strand
CCTCAAGCCTGCCCAGAGCCAGTTCAGCGCCTCCATGGGCCACATCAACCACATTGGGGGCTCCTTGGACAGGGTTTCCCGGAGCCCCAGGGACCCCCTGGCTCCCGAGAAAGTGCCCCTGTCCTGCAAGAGCATGGCCACACTGAGCAGGCTGCAGAGCCCTGGGGAGCCTCCACCGCCCTACGAGTTCTCCTACTCACTGGAGGATGCAGTGAAGCAGCTGGAGGACAGGCTACAGGAGACAGGAGGGGAGCTGCGGCAGCTCAAGAGGAGCCTCAGTGAGACTGAAGATCCCTTCACACAGGTGAGATGTGGGGCTGGGGCAGCACTGGGTGCCCAGGGCAGGGCTGTGGGGCAGCACTGGGTGTCCCAGGGCTGGGCGATGGGACAGCAGTCCCTGGGTGGAAGGAGCAGTGAAGAATCTGCCATGTTGGATGATGGATTGGGAATGCCCAAGCATGGGAGGACCCAACATCACAGGACCTTCCGGGGTGCCTCCCTGTGGCTATGGGCTCTCACCAGCATCCACCCGTGCAGGCGTTTGAGGACAAGCAGCGGCTGTGGCTGGATGAGCTGGAGGACCTGAAGCAGATGTACATGGCGCGGCTGCAGCAGGTGATGCAGCAGGCGCAGCGCGGGCAGCGAGCGCTGCAGCTGCAGCTCTACAAGGCACAGCAGGAGAAGAAGCGGCTGCAGGAGGAGCTGAGCCTGCAGCAGTGCCAGTGTGAGGAGTCCAAGCTCCGGCAGAACCAGGGCGAGCGTGGCAGCCCCAAGGCGGAGGAGACCAAGTGGGAGGTGAGTCCTCTTCGTCCCACCCTGTTGCCACCCTCCTAGCTGCGGAGATGGGATGGGGGTCGTAGGTCCCTGCTCTGGTGTCACTTGTGGCCACAAGGCGGGAGGGATGGGCCAGGTGCGATGCTCATGGGTCTCCCAAGGATGCTGTGGTGACAACCTGGGGTGCTGCCACCACCTGCTCCCTCCAGCCCTTCCTCACTGCTCCCTGTGCTCTGCAGGTGTGCCAGAAGGCAGCAGAGATCTCCCTGCTGAAGCAGCAGCTCCGCGACACCCAGGATGAGATGGCCCAGAAGCTGGGGGAGATCTTCAGCCTGAAGACACAGCTGCGGGAGGCCAAGGCGGAGGTCCAGGCGAGGGACTCGCAGCTGGCACAGCTGGCAGACTCCTTGCAGAGCCCCCAGGAGCCCAGCACCTTGCTGCCACTGGGAGATGACCCCATGCCGTCCTGCCAGGACTTCCCTGGCTGCGAAACTGATGACTCCAAGTGCCGTGGTCTCCACAGCGACACGGCAGAGCCCCTGGAGCGGCAGGTGGAGTGGCTGTGGGCAGAGCTGCTGCGGGAGCGGCGTCAGGGCCAGCTGCAGGCTGTGAACTTTGAGCTGGAGAGGAAAACCTGGCAGGAGGAGAAGGAGAAGGTGCTGAGGTACCAGCGGGAGCTCCAGGCTAGCTACATGGAGATGTACCACCGGAGCCAGGCGCTGGAGCGGGAGCTGCGGCAGCTGCGCTCGGAGCCCAGGGATGTCGGGAATGACTCGCCCTGGATCGAGCGGGTGGAGTCCTCCAAGATCTGAGGGGCAGGATGGCAGCAGGACTGTGAAGGGGGAAGGTCTTTTGCTGCTGCAGCGGGACGATCTCAGGGTGTGCACAAGGACTGGCCGCTCGGCGCTGCCCTGGGCCGAAGGACTCATTGCAACAAGGGAGCTTTTCCTTCTTGCAGCGCTTCAGGCCCTTCTGGTAGAAGATAGGGAGGGACACCCGTGCCAGGGTGGGGGTCTTGCATGTGCCCCATGCTCTGATTCCAGGAGTGTTGGCCCTGTGATTCCTCCAGCCACGGGGGCAGAAACCAAGCGCCCTGCGAGACATTCCCTGTCCCTCCTGCTCTGCCATCCCTGTTCCTACAACCAAGTAACTTAATGTCTTGTGAGAAGAGGCTTGAGCCATGTCCCACACCTCGCTGCCTTGTCAGCAGTGCCCTGTAGCTGGCGGTGTCCTGTGTGGGTGCTGGTGCCACTGGGAAGGCAGAGGAAAGCCTGGTGAGTGCTGGTGCTGCTGGGAGGGTGCAGCTGCCCAGCACCTCTCTTGGGGCTCCCCGTGTCCCAGTGTGGGGCTGCTCTGCCATGGAGGGGGTTGATGCAGCATCCCTGGGGCTGAGAGGGTTGAGTGCCTTGTGCAGGGAGGGATGGGAACTGGTGCCCTGCTGCACTGGGATGGGCAGGAGGACTGGGGCATGCGGGCAGCGATGAGATGGAGCTGGGACAGAGCCTGGGGTGGGCTGGGGCAACCCAGAGGTGCTGGAAGGAGCCTGTAACAGCAGAGCCATGTGAAGGCTGTGCCTGGCCCCACTCCGCTCGGCCTCTCCTGCAATAAACCCGGATTTCTCTCCCAGCCTCTGGCTCTGCTTCGCCCGGGAGCCTCGGGGCGGGCAGAACAACCAGTCAGGGCATCACCGCCCGGTGAGTCACACCGGGGGCGGCTCAGCCCCGTTCTCGGGGTGGTTTAACCCAGCCCGG